>NC_142081.1:160645771-160799115 GCF_054644295.1 Miniopterus natalensis | reverse complement strand
GCTTAAACATCCTTATCAACAAAATTCTGAACTCTGTATCTGTAAGCTTGCTTGGATCTATTTCATTTAGTTCCTCTTCTAGAGATTTCTTCTGTTCTTTCCTTTGTGACCTGTTTCTTTGCCTCCACATTTTGGCTGCTTCCAGGTGTTTGTTTCTATGTCTTAGGTAGAGCTGCTATGTCTCCTGGAATTTGTAGAGTGGCTTTGTGTAGTAGGTGTCCTGTAGGGTCCAGTGGCTCAGCCTCCCCAGTCACCTGAGCTGGGCCTTCTAGGGGCTCCCCTGTGTGGGCTGTGTGCACTGTCCTGTTGTAGTTGAGCCTTGGTTGCTGTTGGTGTCACTGGGAGGAACTGACCCCCAGGCCAAAGAGCTGTGAGGCCAAGCTATGAGCCAATGCAGCTGCCGCTAGTGCCAGGCCTGGGGCCACTTATCAAGCCGTATGGGGCCCGCTGCTGCTGCTTGTTTGAGAGATTCTAGGAAAGTCCTAAGCATGAGGCTCGAGAGGCCACTTATACAGAAAAGCCCCTGGAAATGGCCTGTATGAGCTGCAGGTGGGGAGGGGCGGGGCCTCCAGGAATCCTGGGGCGGGGCCAAAGGTGTGTGTCAGGTGCTGGCGACTCAAACATGACGCCTGCCTGCCGGCTGTGCGGGGAGGACTCGCCAAGGAGCCATGGCCTCCGCCAGCCCTTCTGCCTGGAGGAAGCCGCCCCTCCAGCTCTCGCCCGGATGTCAGGCAGGTTAGTTCCTCCCCGAGTGTCCCGGGTCCTTTCAGGCTGCTGCCCGGCGCTGGGCTCAGAGGGAGCCCGTCTGAGTGAGTCTGTGCGCGGGCCCTTTAGGAGGAGCTGCTGGGGCTCCCGCAGCCTCCGTGACCCTCAGCCACAGTCCCCGCTGGGTTCACAGCCCAGAGTTGTGGGAGCATCTCTTTCCGGCCCTGGAGCCCTGGGCTGAGGGCCCGCTGTGGGGCTGGGACCCCTCACTCCTCCAGGATACCTCTGCCACCGAGATTCCCTCCCGGATTTCAAATGTGGTACTGGGTGTGGGCCCCTGGCCACATCTCCGGGACCCAGCCCTGCCCCGCCCGAGTCTCCACCCCTCCTCCCGGTCTCGATGTTCCTTCAGTTCCCTGGTTGTGGGGCTTCTGTTCAGCTAGATTTCAGGAGGCTCTGAGTGATGGCAGTTCTGTATTTTAGTTGTGATTTTGATGTGGTTGTGGGAGGCAGCGGGTGCAGCTGTGACCTATGCCTCCAGCTTGTTTCCCTTGTTCAGTACTTTAAACACAGCAAGTGCAACTGAGGATCAAAATTTTAAATTAATTTAATTTTAATTAATTTAACTATAGTCACACGTGGCTGATGGCTACTTTGTTACTGTATGGGAAAGTATAGTAGCTCCAGGATCTTACATAACCCTGATTGAGGGGAAAGACTTTAAAATATGGTTCCTTTCCCAGCACACACTCAAGTTCCTTTACCTAGCAAATAGATATGTGGTTTCTGGAGAACATTTTAATTTATTTTAATCTAGTAAAGAGCGAGAAAATAGTTTATTTTTTCAAGGTCAATTTCATTTTATAGCCTGATTAATTGAGATGTGTGCGTGATTTTTGTTTTTTGTTTTAAATAGTCCCAGGGCCTATGTAATGCCCCTCATCTTAACAATTAGATCTATTTAGAATGCATGTTGCTTGTTTGCTTTGTATGTGAGCATCTACTCACATGCACACATATGTATTTAAACATGGTGGAAATACATATCCTCTTTGCTTAGAAAACCACATACGCCTGGTTAGGCCTCAGACAATTGCTAATGTGAATAGTCTTTCTGGATAATAGTAAGATGCATAAAATACTATAGAACATATACTGATAACACAATTTGTTCTCTAGCAGAGCAGCCTACTTTATATTAAAGTTTTATTATACTACATTTTTCTCTGTCCTGTGTTTCAGCATGCTGGTTGCCTTTTCTCAGATTCTCCGGAAGTCCACATTAGACGAGATTTTAAAACTGACAAATGAAATAACTGATTTTGCAAAAGGATGTGCTCATGACCAGTTAGCTGAAAATGTTTGCAACTTATTTGTAAGTACATTGAGATTTTGTTTTGTCTTTAAATTTATCTTTATTGTTGAAAGTATTACACATACCCCTCTTTCCCCCCCCATTGACCCCTTCCACTCTGCTTCCCCCATCTTCCCCAGGTCTTCATTGCACTATTTTCTTCATCCATGTGTTATGCATATATGCATGTAAGTTCTTTGGTTAATCTCTTCCCACCTCCCACCCCACCATTTCCTCTGAAATACATCAGTCTGTTGTATGCTTCAATGTCTCTGGCTCTATTTTGTTCATTAGTTTATTTTGTTCATTAGCTTCTTCTTAAAAAAGACCCTTCAACATTTCATGTAATACTGGTTTGGTGGTGATGAACTCTTTAGCTTTTTTTTGTCTGTGAAGCTTTTTATCTGACCTTCAATTCTAAATGATAGCTTTGCTGGGTAGAGTAATCTTGGTTATAGGTACTTGGTTTTCATCATTTTGAGTATTTCTTGCCACTTCCTTTTGGCCTGCAAAGTTTCTGTTGAGAAATCAGCTGACAGTCATATGGGGGCTCCCTTGTAGGTAACTAACTATTTTTCTCTTGCTGCTTTTAAGATTCTCTCTTTGTCTTTAACTTTTGTCATTTTAATTATGATGTGTCTTGCTGTGGGCCTCTTTGGGTTCATCTTGTTTGGGACTCTCTGCACTTCCTGAACTTGTAAGTCTATTTCTTTCCCCAGGTAGAGGAAGTTTTCTGTAATTATTTTTTCAAATAGGTTTTCAATTCCTGGCTCCCTCTGTTCTTCTGGCACCCCTATGATTTGAATGTTGATACGCTTGAAGTTGTCCCAGGGGTTCCTTACACTATCTTTATATTTTTGGATTCTTTTTTCTTTTTGCTGTTCTGATTGGATGTTTTTTTGCTTCCTCATGTTCCAAATCGCTGTTTTGATTTTCAGCGTCATTTACTTTATTGTTGATTCTCTGTAAATTATTCTTCATTCCAGTTAGTGTATGCTTCATTTCTGGCTGGTTCTTTTTTAAGTCATTAATGTTCTCACTAATTTCCTTGAAATTCTCACTAAGTCTCTTGAAATTTTCATTAAGTTCTTTGAGCACCCTTATAACCATTGTTTTGAACTCTATATTTAGTGATTTGCTCACTTTCATTTCATTTAGTTCTTTTTCTGGAGATTTTCTCTCTTCTTTCACTTGTGGCATGTTTCTTTGTCTCTGCCTTTTGGCTGCTTCCCTGTGTTTGTTTCTATGTATTAGGTAGAGCTGCTGTGTCTCCTGGAATTGGTAGAATGACCTTGTGGAGTAGGTGTCCTGTAGGGCCCATTTGCCTGAGCTGAGCACTCTAGGTGCTCCCCTGTGTGGGTTGTGCACATTGACCTGTTGCAGTGGAGCCTTGATTGCTGTTGGCATCACGAGGAAGAAATGATCCCCAAGCCAATCTGCTGTGAGGACCCTCTGCAACTTCAGAAGAGCTGCTGTGCAGGAGACACCCCTATGGAGCAGGATTTGCTTCAGTGATACTTTAGTGCTCACTGAGTCTGCCCCTTGAGTGTGTTACTCATGGATGTCATAGGGTTGTGATCTGACATGGTCTGAACCTGACCACCGGGTGCATTGTTCTGGGGCCTCCTGGGAGGTACAAAGTCAGCTTCTGCCCTACCCAGGACCACCCAGCATGAGCTACACAGCAATCTTCAGATGGCTGGTACTTGTGTTGGGCTTGGAGAGGCCAAGCTATGAACCAAGGAGGGCTGCCCCTAATGCCAGGCCTGGGGCCACTTATAGAGAGGTATGTCGCATGCTGAGGCCAGCTGCTGCTTGTATGAGAGATTTTAGGAAAGTCTGAAGCATAAGGCAAGAAAGACCAGTAGTATGGAAAAGCCACTGGAAATGGTTGGATGAACCTACAAGTAGGGAAGAGCAAGGTCTCAGGGAATCACCATGGCAGAGCAAAAAGTATGAGCCAGGTTAATGGAGGTTCAGGTTTGGCTCCTGCCTGACAGTTCTCTGTGTGTGTGTGTGTGGGGGGGGGGCTCATCAAAGGAGCAATGGCCTCTACCATCACTTCTGTCTGGGAGAAGGCTCCCCTTCCAGCTCCCTCCCTGATTCCAGGCAAATTAGTTTCTCCCTAAATGTCTCAGGTTCTTTTCAAGCTGCTACCCAGCACTGGAACTTAGAGGGAGTGAATCTGAGTAAATTGTGGGTGAGCCCTTAAAGAGGAGCTGCCTGGGGCTCCAGCAGTCTCAGCCTCCCTCAGCCTCAATCCCCGCTTGTTTTCACAGCCCGAGGTTGTGGGGACTTCTCTTCCTGGCACTGGAACCCTGGGCTGGGGGTCCTGGTGTGGAGCTGGGACTCATTGCTCCTCTAGGAAACCTCCATCAACTGAGATATCCTCCCCAGCTTTAAACCACCACACATGGGTGTGGGTCCAGCCAGTTTTGCCATTCTGCCCGGTGCCTCTGCCCCTCCTACAGGTCTCCATGTGCTTCTTCTTTAATTCCCTATTTGTAGGATTTCCATTCAGCTAGATTTCAGGTGGTTCTAAATGATGGTGATTCTGTATTTTAGTTGAAAATTTGATGTGGTTGTGGGAGGCAGTGAATACCATGTTAAGCTATGCTGCCATCTTGACTGGAAGCCACATTGTAATTTTCAATGTTATTTCTCCTAATTTTAAGTTATTCTAGGCATTAAAAAGGGAAGACATCCCATTTTGGCTTTCTCAGTTATTTCTAAATGACCATATTTGTAAGCAACACTCACAAATGGGTAGAGCCATTGTTTCTTCAGTGATAGAGACATTCTAGCTATGCCCACAGTTTTAAAGCATTTCTTTATTGAGACCACACACAATGGTCAAAGTGTATTTAAATGGAAATTTGTCATTTGTAAAAGTCTCTTTTAAATCTAAAGTTTGATTTGTTTTCATAGATGCTGATAGTGACAGGATGCTTTTTTAATCTTCAGAAAGCACTCAGCTGATTTCCACGATAATTTTGTTATCTGGGTAAAATAATACTACAGCTATATATTCCTCATTTTAGGAATATTCACACTTTTACCTGAAATAACATATTAGGGCATTCATATGTGTTAAAGGAAGCTGAGCTTTTCTTATTTCCAGATAAGTCTTCAATACAAGTGGAGGTGAATGTTTCTCTCATCACTCAATCTATATATACTTTTCTAGGTGGCAAGTCCATTTTTATTTATCATGAAGCCTTTTCTCCTTTTACTTCTCTTTATATGTCTCTTTCCCTTAAATCAGGATCAGTACTTTAACTTCACAAAATATTATGGTTCTAAATATGAATTTTTTTAAATGTATTTTTTGAAAATTAATACATTTTGTCTTGAGCAGTATATTTTCCCTGGTGTTACAATTATTTTCATAATAGAAGTTAATGGGGATGGAAAGAATTCATTTAATGGAATGTGCTTTGAAGCAAATGTTTCTAGAATAAAAAGTTCTACATTTTAATGCAATAATAATTAATATATAGTAATTGTGTTACTTCTGAGTCTTTAAATGGTATCTACTGAAAAGTTGGATCTCTCACAAAGGAGTAGGTCAAATGAGAAACTATCGTAACACTTTCTTCTCTAATGTGAATTCACCTGCTTAGAGGAGTATTTTTTCCTTGATTCCTCAGGTGAAAATTGGGGTACCATTCATTCTTTAAGTCACTGACTGTCATTTTGCTCTTCTATTTTATCCACTGTAAATAACAGTGTTACAGTTACTTCTTTTAAAAGTACACATAGATGATCAAATCAAGGGAAACTCTCTAAACCTGAGAAAAAAAGGAGATTTTTATATGATTTCCTCACCAAGGTATACTGGTGTGTTACATTTTAAATACTGTTCTTTGGGTATAAAGAAAATAAAATATTGCCCAGCCATCTGAAGCCCTCTGTCCCCCGTTTAGCACACCACTTTTGCATATAAACTGTGTTCAGTCGCATCTCTTCGTGCCTCCTATGGGGACATGGCTGACTGCTGCGAGAAACAAGAGCCGGAGATAAACGAGTGCTTCCTGAGACACAAAGATGATAAGATATACTTCCCTATAACTGTGATACCAGAGCCCGATGCAATGTGCACTGCCGTTCAGAAAAGTGAACAGAAGTTTCTGGAACAGTAAGTAATCAAGTCTTTATGCTTCAAAATAAAAAATTATGAGATAGGCCAAGACTCAACTAGAATTACTATAACAAAAATATTTTCCACATTAAGACTTAGAGACTTTTGTTCTAATGACAGTTTTCAAAGAAGTAATATTTGATACTATAAAACTTAACACAATAAAAGATTTGACCAGTTATCTGTTGGAATTAATTGAAAGAGGATATGACCTGCATGAAAAACACTGACATGTATTAAAATATTATGGCCCAGCTGGTGTGGCTGAGTGGTTGAATGTGGACCCATGAACCAAGAGGTCACCAGTTTGATTCCCAATCAGGGCATATGCCTGGGTTACAGGCTCCATCCCCAAGTGGTAGGCATGCAGGAGGCAGTCAATTTGATGTTTCTCTCTAACCCTTCTCCTTCCTCTCTCTATAAAACTCAATAAAAACATATTTAAAAAAAATTACAATATTTTAAACAAAAATAAAAGTATTTGATAGTGAACAAGAAAAAAAATACTACAAATATATATGTTTATTGTCAGAATTAATTTCATTTTAGTCAATAACCTTATATCACCAATATTTAACTATTTTATATGTGTGTATATACTTTATACATATACATATATGGAAGTTTAATCTTTTCATTGAATTAAAAAATGACAAAGACGTCATCAGGTGCAAATTGAGTTTAATTGGTAAGTTAGATGTCTATGGGCTTTTGAGTTTCTAGGGAAATCGTTGATAATTATTGTTCCTGTGATACTGTCTGCTACAGAAAAATGACTGCCTATTCTTCTTTTTAAAAATTTAGATCCTTATATGAAGTTGCCAGAAGAAATCCTTACTTTTATGGCCCAGAGCTCCTTTACTATGCTCAAGAATTTATAGGAGATTTAACAAAATGCTGTGAAGCTGCTGATAAAGTTGCCTGCCTGGGACCAAAGGTATGTCCCAGCAGAGGAAGACGAGAACCAGTTCAGACTCCAGCCTCAGATCTGGGGCTCGGTGTAGGGAACCTAAGTCTCTGATACAAACTTCTTTACCTGGTGAAAAAAGCCTTCCTTACTCTCATCCAACCCAAAGATTTTCACCCCCTTGGAAGGCCCATGACATCGTCATTCCCCCTCTAAGTTCTGCCCCGTGGATCTGATAGAGGGAGTCACTGTGTATGTATCTAAATATCCCTCCTCTTTTTGTATGAAATACAGAAACTCGTTTGTAAAATTGCACAGCAAAGGGCCACAGGTTTTGTTTACCTTTTCATGAGCCTTTCCTGTTGGGGAAGGAATTCAAAGTGGAGAAGTTCACTGCATCTAGAAGCCTGGGTTTATTCATTCATTCCGTAAATATTTATTACGTCCTGGTCATCTTTTCTAGGGAGTTTATTGATGTGAGAGCTGGTGAAGGAGGGATTGAAATGAAATTATGCAAAATTAAGAAGTCAGTAGGATTACATTCCCTGGGATATTAGTGTAGTCTGTTCTTCTACCTTTCCCTCCAGCTCCCCTTTCCCGGCAATGCCCACATGCTGGTTCTACACTGCCTGGGGGCTTCCACTACGACCAGGCTGAGTTTTCCTCTAAATACATAGCAAAATAATTATTTGCCAATAGTGAGTATTTGGAAATTAGGTGTACAGTATATCTTTAAATTTTAATTTGTCATAGTTTCATCTGAACTTATGAAGGGGTGTTTCATATAGAATATTTTTTCTAACTTTTTTCATCACCATTTTTCCCCCATCTCCTCTTCCAGCTTCATCTACTCTCCTAGGCCCCCTAATCACCACACTGTTGTCTGTGTCCATGAGTTCTTTCTCCCTTTTTGCTCTTTTTGTAGAATTTTAAAAAATGTCTTCCAAATTATTTGCTTTTGCAGGTTAGTGCCACAAAGAAAAATGTACTGTCTGCAGCTTCCAGAGAGAATTTCAAGTGCTCCATTCTCCGCGCTGGTGGAGAAAGTGCTTTGAGAGAATGGTATTTTAACTTTGATTTTGTACTTTTAATGATGTAAAAGATGATGGCTTAGTTGACATGACTGTACATTTTTATGAGTTTTTACACAGTGCTTTCACATACACTTTTTTTGTTGTCTAAAAGATAGAAACTTAACAGAAGTGAAAAAGAGTATAAATGACAATTTGTCATTTTTTAATCATATTTTTTCAGAGTAGTAAAAATATTTAAGGCTATCTTTTTTGGCATTCTAAAACAGGTATTTAAACTCCAATTTATTGATGAAGACTAGGGATCTTATTCTAATGGTCCACAATTTTTATGCAGTTGTAGTCAGGATCTGTTATTTTATTTTATCTCTCCACCCCCCTGCAATTATCTGAAACCGTCTGCTTGTTTTTTATGTTCTGGTAATTAAATTCACCCATCAAGGTCACTTCTCATTTTCTCATACATTCAGTTCTATTCTTAATTTCTGTGTTTGCCTGGGCCTCTATTTTTATATAACTTCGCTGGTTCTAGGAGTATCCTTCAACATGAGCCAAGAAGCCCCACCCCAATCCCAATTCCCTCACTTGCTAATCAACAGTGAATCAACATGAACAGAGGATAAAATGAAAATAATAGACATTTTGCAAGGTTTCTAGAAACCATCATGTGAACTATCTTTGCCTGTTGCCTTTATCATCTACACAACAAAATCAAAGAAATAATTAAACAAAACCCCAATGTCAAATAATGCACATTTAGACAGGCTGTGACTGGTTTTGGGGAAGAAGTATCTTTTATCAGATTTAGGCAACTCTGAAATGATTTGTGAAGGCCCGTGGATATTAGCCTTTTACATCTTGTCATCGGGCTAAGAAACTGTGCTGGATTAATTTCTTGGTAAAAATATGTTAAATTCTGTAATTTGCAAAAGGTGTGAAATTTCTTTTTCCAGAGTCCTTCAGAAATCAGGAAGAAGTCTATTTAGTTGGTAAAAAAAGATAACTGGAGTTTGTATGGCCCTTTCCAGTTTATAAAATGCTTTCATATACATCAAGTAATTTAATTCTCACCATGCCCTTTGATGTTGCATGTTGTTGTGACTCTGCAGGGCTGAAGCTCGGAGGGTCTAAGTAACTTGCCCAGGCTCACACGCTAATAAGCAATAAAGTCAGATCTGGGAGTCGGAAATGGGCTCCAAACGGGATGCTTCTCAGGTGTCACCTTTTTCAGCATCCCTCTTTGAGTTCTGATTTTATGAATTGCTGACTTTCTATTTGCCACACACTCTTACAATGGCTAATTCTGCCCTAAGAAAATATTTTGCCCTGAGATAATTTGGTTCAGAACTACCACTAAAATAAGAACTAATGAATTTTACAAATTATTTCTATATTTCACTTAGTCCTGAATTTTTGTGTTATAAGTAGTATTTTTCTAGTGCTTTCATATAAAATATTGCATGTTAATAAATTGTGATGGGGAAATTTTCTTTTTAGGTTCTTAGTTCGCCTGAGCCAGAAATTTTCCTGTGCTGACTTTATGACGGTTTCCAAATTGGTGACAGATCTTACCAAAACCCACAAGGAATGCTGCCAAAGTGACCTGCTTGGATGTGCAGATGACAGGGTAAGTAATCTTCAGTATTCTCTCTGGTAACTTTGCTTTAGTAACATTTTGTACTTGGTACAATGAATTTGTTTCGTATAATTGGTGACAGCTGACAGTGCATTGAAATTGTCTTCTATGTCTAATATGCTAAATTGTGGTACATTATTTATTTTTAATAAACCTGCCTATCCCACTCACAAAATGATATAATAAATACATTCACTAGTTTGTAGTGCCTTTCAGTCACATTCTAACTGAGAAGAAAGGATTAAACTGAAGTAGGACAGCTGCAAAGGTAGACTTCTAAGATTTTTTGGGATGTGGGTAGAGTTGGAGAAGAGCTGGTATCTGAAGAGAACTTTAGAAATTATGTATTTTTTCTCTGTATATTCTCCCTTAATATATGAATATTTAGCATGCCATCTCTTTCCCCAAAATGTAAATATATGACCAAATATCACAATCTTCATCTCTCAGAACACTTTCTGGAAAATTTAAGGCAGATATTTTACATGTGTAAGTAGGGCCTGTGACTATGATTCTTGACTAATTTTCCCCAAATCCCTCAATTTTATTTAGTTATTTGGTTTCAAAATGCCTGTACTTAATGTTGAGGAATATTTGGAAAAACAATAATTTATATATATATATAATTTTCATTTCTCATTTAAATTTATTATTCTATATTAATTTCAGATGTACAACAGAGTAGTTAGAACATCATGTACCTTATAGTACAGAGTGGCCCCCTGACGTTTCCCACACATAGTCATTGTGATACTATTCCCTATATTCCCTGTGCTGTAATTTACTTCTCTGTGACTATTCTGTAACTACAAATTTGTACTTCTTTTTTTTTTTTAAATCCTCACCCAAGGATATTTTTTCCATTGCTTTTTAGAGAGAGTGGAAAGGAGAGAGAGAAACATTGACATGAGAGACGCATTCCTTGGTTGCCTCCTGCACATTCCCTGCGGGGCAGGGATTGAGCCTGTATCCGAGGTACTGCCCTTGGCCAGTACTGAACCTGGGACCCTTCGGTCCTTGGGCTGATGCTCTAACCACTGAGCAAACTGACTAGGGCCAAATTTGTACCTCCTAATTCCTTCATCTTTTTCACCCAGCCCCCTAATGCTGGATTTTAATTTAAAAACTTAAATGCCTTAACAGTAGAAATATAAAATTAAGAAATGTTACTGACTAATTTTTAATCAAGTGGAAGTATTTTAGTAATTCTATCTGACACTCTAGATTTAGAATCACAGACTGAAAATGTTCGTGGAAGGCAGGTAGGTATGTATGTGGTCTTAGTATACAATGGACATGTTCTGCCAACGTAATAAATGTTTGGAGAAGAAGTATAGTGATGTCAATTTATGTTGAACAATTTTCGTCAACTTTCTTATAGGCAGATCTTGCCAAGTACATGTGTGAAAATCAAACATCAATCTCCAGTAAATTGGCAGAATGCTGTAATAAGCCTGTGTTGGAAAAATCCCACTGCCTTGCTGAGATGGCAGGTGATAATTCGGTTACTAGCTTGGTCCCATTAACTACTGATTTTGTTGAAAATAAGGACGGTTGCAAAAACTATATGGAGGCAAAAGATGTCTTCCTGGACAAGTAAGTGGATAAAAAAATGACCCTTTCATAGCTTTTATATGGTCTGAGGATTTAGGAAACAGTTCTAGGCTTTCCTTTGGAGTGGTTACAATTGTTACCTACAATGCTGGTTTATCCTTCCCTCTCCGAGCCTTTAAAAGTTTTTGGAAAAAATAGTTTTAAAAAATTGTAAAAAATAATACCTGCCCAAAAGAGAACAGTACAAAGTAATGAGTAGAAGTTTCTATCATTAACTCCCCTCTCCCTCATTCCTTACCCTTAGGGATATTTCTGGAAATACCTCTAGAAACATTTTGTATATACATAAATTATATACATATTATTTAATCATTCAAAGAGTATTTCTTGAACTCACCATGACGTATATGGGAGAATATGTGTCATCCATCTTTATATCTCCGTGTCTATCTCTGTATCTATCTGGCTGCAGCACAGAGGTATAAACAGAAGTATGGAGTCTGCTACCAGGTGCTTTATATTTGTTTGTAAAGACCAGAAGCTCAATAGCATGACAAGGTGGCGTACAATTAAATGATAAAATTAATGATTATGTAAAGTCGATAAATGGTGATAAACTTTGAATTTTTACTGCTGGATTGCAATAGTATTCTGTGCACTGAATAATATTTTATAAAATTATGTACCCTTCAAGATTTCACTCATACAGAGAGGAAAATAAAAATTTAAGAATATCTATCTATCACCTATCATCTATCTATCTATATCTATCTATCTATATCTATCTATATCTATCTATATCTATATCTATCTATCTATCTATCTATCTATCATCTATCTATATCATCTATCTATCTATCATCTATCTATCTATCATCTATCATCATTTATCTATCTATCATCATCATCTATCTGTCTATCATCTATCTATCATCTATCTATCATCAATCTATCAGAATCTTTTTGAGATATAGTCCAAATAAAACAAAGTATACATAATAACAGGAGTCATTTCTTAAACATTTAATATGTGCCAGTGTGTGTTATGCATAAATTATGTCATGTGTTTCTCACAATCCACCTTATGAGATAGATCCTATTATTATCTCCATTCTAAAGAGAAGGAAACTAAGGTTCTGATAGTTTTAATAAATTGCATAAGGTGATATAGTAAAATAAGTGTGTTAGAGCAAGGATTTGAATGATGGTAGCTTAACTCTGAACCCCTAGGCTTTAGCTACCAACCTTTACTTGCATGGGTTTAGTCAAATTGAGACCGTTGGGATATGAGTTATTTATTTATTTTTTAAATATATCTTTATTGATTTCAGAGAGAGGAAAGGAGAGGGAGAGAGAGAGATGGAAACATCAAGGATGAGAGAGTCTTGATTGGCTGCCTCCTGCACACCCCCAACTGGGGATTGAGCCCGCAACCCCGGCATGTGCCCTGACCGGGAATCGAACCCTGATCGCCTGGATCCTAGGTTGGCGCTCAACTGCTGAGCCACGCCTGGCTGGGCAGGATATGAGTTATGCTTGTGGTTATTAGGTCATTTTTCTTGCTTCTTTATTCAACTAAGCCTATTTTATTTTCATCTTAATTAGGTTTTTGCATGAGTTCTCAAGAAGGCATCCTGACTATTCTGTCTCATTGATACTGAGACTTGCCAAGGCATATGAAGCTACACTGGAGAAGTGCTGTGCCACCGGTGATGATGATGCATGCTATTCCAAAGTGGTAGGTTTCACAAAGGAAACATGAAATGTAGCTCTTTGACTGGTAATTCCAATAATAAGAAAGAAAAATAATGCCAGAATGCAAAATGTTACATAATGCAATTGAGGCATTCTCTTGAGATAATTTCAATTTTGTGCTCTTAAACATTTTAGGAAAAATGGCCTCAATAGAATGGTTAATAAAACCTAGAATAGTCTAGAAAAAAAGGCTTTGAGGAGAGCAAGCTCAAATTTCACAAAATCTTGACAGTATCTTTCCTCATTTTTACACTCTTGAGAACAAAATAAGACAAAGTAAATGTAAATGTTAATTAAAACAGATGTAACCTAGATATGAAGAAAATAACCTGATTTCAAGATTTATCAAGTATCAAGAATTAACATTTTAAGGAAGTTTATGAAATCAATTTATTCAGATTATTTTCAAGTCTCTTTGAAAGGTTAGCAATGGTTTTATAAGAAACTAAGTAAGGAGAGGAAATCTATTCTGGAGGATTTTCTATTATATTTTGCTATGCTAAAATGGGATGTTAGCAGGTTTAGGATATTTAGCACTTTTAACATATGTAGTGGTTTCCCAGCTTTTTTGCTCTACCAAGAAACTGCTATCTGCCAGGCACCATGCTGGATCCCATGACCAAGGTAAAAGCTCTTATTTCAGAGAGCTCAGGATCCAACTGAAGAGATGCCTTAAAAATAATACTGCTTATAATCATAGCTGTAGTTTACTGAGCTTTTACTGTCTTCCAAGCACTGTCATAATTTCATTAGCTCAGGTAGTTTTTAAAGAGCATTCTCTGAGGTGTGTACCATCTTCATCTCCATCTGAGAGGTGACGTTTCTAAAACTTGGTGATTGGAAGTAAAGTTCCACCCCTAGAAGATGAGTCAGATGACCTGGCTCAAATACCAGCAGTCACACTCTGAGCCTGAATATTCTTAATCACTTCTGTGCAGTTTGGAGGCACTGTAACACGTTTGGTATCAGAGGTTCAATTATATGTCTTTGGACAGAAAGGAAGAAGGCTCTCATTCTGCCTATAAGGGTGAAAAACAGCCTGCACCTGGTCCTCGGGTGGAATCTTGTAAACACAATTCTTTAATCTTTTAGTTGGATGAACTTCAGCCTCTTGTGGATAAGCCACAGGAATTAATGCACAAAAATTGTGAAATTTTTGAAAAAGTTGGATGGTATGGCTTCCAAAATGCGTAAGTATTTTGTTTTTGACTAATTTTTTTCTTGATCAGTTTTTAATTTTTAAAGGCTTTATGTATATACCAGCTGTTATACAAGAAAATACAGCATTTCTAATCCCTCTCCATCAAGAAAGACCGGAGAATGAGAGAGAAAATAGTCGATGGGTTGAAGAGGCCTATATTTGAGTGCAGTTTAAAAAAATTAGCCTCGTGGAATGGGAAGGAAAGTACTAAATCTTGGAATATAGGAACTGAGGATGCCCTTTGAAGGTTAAGGAATAGTTTATGGACAAACAAAAGAAAGCAATGCTTTCCAGAGTAGGAAATAGTTGGATTTGAATAGCAGTGGCTGAAGAAGTGCTATAATACATAAGTTGATAGACTAGTATCCTGATGTAATAGAACCTTTCCTGTGGAGGTAAAGACAAGAAGGGACACATCATTAGGTAGATACTTACTGTTCAACTTACACATGTCAGCACTCTTCTAATGGTGGGTGCTAGAGGTAACAATAGTGAACAAGTCTCTTCCCTTGAGTAGATTACAGTCACACATTGACTTTCAACTGGAATTCTTAATGAAAGATTGTTCCATGCTAGATATCATCCTAGGTTGATGGCATACCTTATGTCTTTTAAGTTAATCCTTGCCCCATCCCTATTGAGTCAGGTACATGTCCTCCCATTTTATAGATGAGAAAACTCATCCATATTTTTCAAATTTAGCACAGTGCTTGATTAATGGGTGGGCAAGAGTAAGTTTACAGTTGTGAGTATGCTAAACACAGAGTTAACAAATCTATTGTAATAATCATCACCTGCATGTCTTCTCCATATGCACAACTGTAAACCTACTTCAGCCCAGCCCTGCATATTAAGTTCTCAGTAGATTTTACAGAAAGAAAGAAGCAATTAATAAATACATTGTCACTGAATTGTAGTAAGTTAAGTCACTTCCCTAAGATTATACAGCACAGGTGGAATTCAACGTTAGGCTTAACTAGTTGCTTAGGACAAGTTCTCCCCCACTCCACCCCACCAACCTAAAGATGGCGATAATTTTATAATTGGAAAGTTATTGTAATTGATTTTGTCTAATTGTTGTTTGCTTCACCTACTATGATAGAAAAAATAGTTTCTTGCCTGGCTGAAAACACGTGGACTATTTTATTATAGGCTGCTGATTCGTTACACAAAGAAACTACCGCATCTGTCAACTCCAACCCTTGTGGATCTCGCACACAAACTAGCAGACATGGGCAGCAAGTGTTGTAAGCTTCCCGAATCACAAAGGACGGCTTGTTCTGAAGACAATGTGGGTCTTTTAAAATATAATAAGTCAATAATGATGAATTTTTGCCTTGAGATATTTACAGTTAGCTTTCAGAAGTAGGAGTGAACTTTGTGTGTGTGTGTGTGTGTGTGTGTGTGTGTGAGTGGCAGCCAGGACTTGGTTGCCGACATTATCCTGACCATCAGAATGAGGATTGAGATAAGATCCTGAAGATGATAAGTTGTTTTGGAAAAATTCCATGAATTTTTAATGTTTCATCCTGGCGTTTAAATTTTTTTTTACTTTTTTGGGGGGTCTTTCCCTTAATATTAGTATAAGACCGCTTTGTCCCCACTCCAAAACATACCTTAGGACTCACTTGGAATTATTTTAATCAATTATTTTCTCAAATTAATTATTCTGCAAGTGTAGACATATCTAAAAGGGAAAAGACTTTTAAAAGCCCCTTATTGTTTGTAGTAAGGACATGACTGCCTCAAATCAACCTTCCATTCATTGTTGCTAATGAAAATACAGCACTTCTTTTGGAAAGTAGTAGTTCATGGAAAACTTTTTATTATGCTTCTTTTGAGTTTCTGCTCTACTTCAGCTGTCCTCAGTCGTGAACGAGTTGTGCTTGGCACATGAGAAGACACCAGTGAGCAACAGAGTTACCAAATGCTGCACAGAGTCATTGGAGAACAGACTGCCATGCTTTTCTTCTCTGGAACTTGATGAAACTTATGTTCCCAAAGTATTTCGTACTAATACATTCACCTTCCATGCAAATGTATGCACACTTTCTGAGTTTTCGCGACAGGTCCAGAAACAAACGTGAGGAGCATTTCATTACTGCATGTTTGTAATCTTGATAGTGAGAACTGTCAATAGAGTGGGTAACTTTTTCTGAAGTAGTGATTAAATTCCTTAGGAAAGATTATTTAAGTATTGGCCTTGTTAAGGCGATAAAAGTGTCAAAAATAAAACAGACAGGTTTTTGTTTCCTTAGTCAAACAAACAAAAAAATGCAACAACAAAACTATATTATAATTTTGCCTAGAAATCATTCAGAATAATCTTGTGGATAAAGGCTGCAGTAGAAAAATATCTTAGCACAGGTCCAGTAGAAAAAGCTGAACAATTAACTGGTTCATTTGTGCAGATAGCAAATTAGTTAGCAGCAATCTTAGAAGAACTTATTTCTAGGCATAAATGATTATTTTAAGTTTGTTCTATGGCAACCCACAGGCAAGGCAAACCTCCAAGATGTAACTTTTGAGAATGGGATTTGGATGAAAAAGGTCTAGAAATGCGAGTTCTGAAGCTTGACTCCCTACTGCTGTTACAAGGGGTTAGAGGTGCAACGTAACGTCGTTGTGTCTGGTGCATCCTGACCGTGGCCACAGACTTAAGAGGGTTATTGCGAAACTTACTGTGCTCACAGACTCACTGTCTGTGCAGATGTCAGTGAGAGAGAACCACCAGCTCCCATGAGCTTGGATGGTCTTGTTTCCCGTGGCCTCACACTATTCATTTTGAGTGGGCCAAATTTCAAAGACCAAATATATAGCTTCTTGGATTAGAAACTTTTAAATGGAGTCCAAGAAAATTAAGCTGTTGAGGATCACTTTTAGCTCTTAAACTGCTGTAAACTTCCATATGGCATAAATTTCAAAATTTGAATAATTTCTGAATGCAAGGACAGAATCTTTTCCAGAGATTTAACTGAAAAGAGGTTTATTGACAGTACAGATGTTGACAGTTTACATCGGTGATGTTGTTTGACCCTTCCACCCACCCTGGGGAGGCAGGCCTCTCCTCCTTGTGCAGACGAGCCTGCTGAGCTCCAGGGTGGTGAGCCTGGGCCCGCGCTCAGAGCTGCCTGGCTCCGAGACTGAGAGAGCCAAGCGACAGCCCTGCTGCCTTCACCATCTCCGTTTCCCTGTGTGTGAGTAACTCTTCTCTTCTCTGTTTTGCTTTGCTTTGTTTTCGTTTAAATGCAGTTTACTTGTGGAGCTGTTGAAACACAAGCCCAAGGCAACCGATGAAAAACTGAAAACTGTTACGGATAATTTCTCAGCTTTTCTACAGAAGTGCTGCGCAGCTGCTGACAAAGAGGCCTGCTTTTCTGAGGAGGTGCTGGAGTCGTTTTTATTTTAATATATACAGTGTTAAGGCTAAGGCTCAGGGGTCTGTATATCTGAAGGACACTCAGTACATGTGGGACAGGAATCTTATTCTACACACAGTTGTCTGAAAAAATGACTTCAATTAGCTCTTTTTAAAAAAATCTTCTCTACTGAAGTATATTATTAAAAGTTTGCAGTATTTGTTCTGTTTCCAAAGTTGGGTCATTTATGAATACAGTTAGATATATTCAGAATTTCTGAAATCTTCTGGTAGAGGCATCACTAAACCAAAACTTTAATTTATTTAAGTATTTTCTTTAAAAGTTCTGGTTTGTGATTTGGTGGAATCTGAGTGCTTGATTTCACAGGGAGTGGGGAAGTTTAAATTTAAATATCTGAGTCATTTAAAATTTTTCCTTATGACTTGACAGTAATGTTTTTAGATTTTTGGGCACAACGGGTGTCAGTAAGTTTCCTTCTAGAGATTCTAGTGCTAAGCTGGAATTAAAGGATGTGAAGCATGGAGAATTACTTTGTAATCATCAATGGATGTATAAATGTTCATTTTTATCCAAATAATGGTACTACTACTTCCCCTAAATCTGTCATTTCTTTGTATTCAGGGTCCAAAACTTGTTGCTTCAAGTCAAGCTGTCTTAGCCTAAAAACAACACAATCACAAGCGTCTCAGGTAACCATCCTCTGGATTTTCTTTAAAAAATTAATTATAATAGTTAATATTAAAAGAGCTAAGAGCCACATGGACTAGTGCCAATCACTGTTTTAAGGTCCTTGTATGTATTAACTTATTTAATCCTCAAAATAGTTGCCTGAGTTGAGTTCCATTATTATTTCCATATTTCTGATGGGAAAATGAAAGCACAGATCAAAGCATAGACTAAGTAGTTTACCCAAGGATCACCCAGCTGGTGAGAGGTGAAGCCACAATTCAAAATTCAAACCAGAGCTTGACAGTTAATCACTGTTCTGTTCTGACCTAATGTGACACAGTAGACAGAGCCATTCAACTAAGCAATGATTCACAGTGGATTACTTCAGGTATTAGGCTGGACAATTCATGTTTTTGTAGGTTAAAAACAAGTTGAATGACAATGACTTCACAAGGTTCAACCTACTAGCTCAATAACAAATTAATGTTATTGGAGAATATGAGAGATCTGCTGTGTGAACTCCTACTTAATAGTAAATAATGTGCTACTAAGTCTCCAGTCTGTTGGCATGCTAAGATTTAATAGAATTTATCTTCTTAGGACAAAAAGGTCCACTTTAGAATTTAGGTGTTTGACTATAAACATGGTTTATTCATTTTGGTTGTAATATTTTTGGGGAAATTAAAAAATAGTATAAACTTTATGTTTTAAAACAAGTAGTCCAACCATTAAAAATAATCTTTATTGAGAATATTACAGATGTCGTTCCTCCCCCACAACCCCCCTCCACCAGGAATCCCACCCTACCCCAGGCCTTCACCACCCTATTGTCTGTGTCCATAGGTTATATATATATGCATATAACTTTTTTGGTTACTGTTTTCCTGCTCCTCACCCTCTTCTCTCTGAGATTCTTCAGTCTGTTCCATGTTTCCATGCTCTGGTTCTATTTTATTCATCAGTTTATTTTGTTCATTAGATTCCTTGTTTGTTTGTTTTGTTTTTTAGACTCAGTTGTTTATATATATGTATTTATTGTCATTTTATTGATTATATTTTTTTATCTTCTTCTTCTTAAAAAAGACCCTTCAACATTTCATGTAATATAGGTTGGGTGGTGATGAACTCCTTCAGTTTTATATTGTCTGTGAAGCACTTTATCTGACTTTCAATTCTAAATGATAGCTTTGCTGGGTAGAGTAATCTTGATTGTAGGTCCTTGGTTTTCATCATTTTGAATATTTCTTGCCATTCCCTTCTGGCCAACAAAGCTCCTGTTGAGAAATCAGCTGACAGTCTTATGGGAGCTCCCTTGTAAGTAACTAATTACTTTTCTCTTGCTGCTGTAAAGATTCTGTCTTTGTCTTTAACCTTTGGCATTTTAATTATGGTGTGTCTTGCTGTGAGCCTCTTTGAGTTCATCTTGTTTGGGACTCTCTGCACTTCCTGAACTTGTAAGTCTATTTCTTTCCCCAGGTCGGGGAAGTTTTCTGTAATTATTTTTTCAAATAGGTTTTCAATTTCTGGCTTCCTCTCTTCTTCTAGCACCCCTATGATTTGAATGTTGATATACTTGAAATTGTCTCAGAGGCTCCTTACACTATCTTTATATTTTTGGATTCCTTTTTCTTTTTGCTGTTCTGATTGGGTGATTTTTGTTTCCTCATATTCCAAATCGCTGATTTGATTCTCAGCATCCTCTAGTCTACTGTTGATTCTCTGTAAATTATTCTTCATTCCAGTTAGTGTATCCTTCATTTCTGACTTTTTTTTTTGTGTGTTGTTGATGTTCTCAAAGTTCCTTGAAGTTCTCATTAAGTTTCTTGAGCATCTTTATAATCATTGTTTTGAGCTCCAAATCTGGTAGTTTGCTTGCTTCTATTTCATTTAGTTTGTTTTATGAAGATTTCTTCTGTTCTTTCACTTGTGGCATGTTTCTTTGTCTCTGTCTTTTGGCTGCTTCCCTGTGTTTGTTTCTATGTATTAGGTAGAGCTGCTGTGTCTCCTGGAATTGGTAGAATGACCTTGTGGAGTAGGTGCTCTGTAGGGCCCAGTGACTTAGCCTCTCCATTCACCTGAGCTGGGCACTCGAGGTGCTTACCTGTGTGGGTTGTGTGCACTGTCCTGTTGTAGCTGAGCCTTGATTACTGTTGGCATCACTGGGAGGAATTGACCCTCAGGCCAATCGGTTGTGTAGACCAGTTGCAACTACAGTGGAAGAGCTATAGGAGCATGCCTGTGGATCAAGACTTGCTTCAGTGATACTTTGGTGCTCTCTGAGTCTGCCCCTTAAGTATGTCACTTGTGGATGTGGTAGGGTTTTAATCTGGCATGATCTGAAGCTAATTACTGGGTGCACTGTCTCTGGGGCTCCTGGGAGGTACAAAGTCAGCTATGGCCTGTGCCCTGCCTGTAGCCACCCAGAATGAGCTACAGAGTAATTTGCAGATGGTTGGTACTTGTATTGGACTTGGAGGTGCCCAGGAGAGGCCAAGCTGTGAACCAAGGCAGGCTGCTGCTAGTTTAGGCAGGACACTTCTTATCAAGAGGTATAGGGCATGCTGAGGCCAGCTGCTACTTCTTTGAGAGAATTTAAAAGACTCTGAAGCCTGAGCCACGACTTGCCATTCAAATGGAAATACCACTGTAAACAGCTCAGGTGGGGCTGATAATTAGGTGGTGAGGGGTCACAGGAAGTCACCGGGGATGGGTGAACTGTCTAAGCCGGGTTGTTGGAAACTCATATATGGCGACTGCCTGTCAGCACTGTGGCAGGGAGATCTCAGCAAAGGAACAAAGATGTCTGCCAGCACTTTTGTGTGGGAGAAAGCTGCTCCCCAGTTCTTTCCCTGATGCCAGACAACTTAGTTCTTCCCTGTATGTCTCTGGGTACTTTCAAGCTGCTGCCCCAGCACTGAAGCTTAGAGGGAGTCAGTCTTAGTAAGTCTGTGCAATGGCTCTTTAAGAGGAACACCTGGGACTCCAGCAGCATCGATGTCTCTCAGCCAAAAAGTCTTGCTGGTTTTTACAACCTGAAGTTAAGGGGACTTCTCTTTTCTGCACTGGAACCCTCGGCTGAGGGTTCTGGTGTGGGGATGGGTCCCCTTTCTCCTCATGTAGACCTCCATGGCCAAGATATCCCTCCTGATTAAAGAAACACAGCACTTGGGTGTCAGACCAGCCTGTTCTGCACCTCTAGACCTCTTACCAGCCTGTGCGGCTTCTTCTTTAATTCTTTAGTTGTAGGACTTCAGTTCAGCCAGATTTCAGGTGGTTCTGAATGCTGGTGGTTTAGTTGTAATTCTGATGTGGTTGTGGGAGGATTCGAGGGCTGCATTTATCTACACCACCATCTTGACCAGAAGTCTGTCCAATGATTTTTAAGCATAAATTCCTTTTATATTTTCCAAACTGAGCATGATGCTTATTCCACTACTAGACTTTAACTTACTCTTTGCCCACATGATAATACCTACATATTGTGCATTCATGCAAGGAAGAAGTTCGTATCTCTGCAAATTTGGTTGTTTCAAATGTTCGTTTTAGTCTTAAATGGCAAGATTTTCTTCCTAGAGGTCTTACTTGGATAAGACACCTTGCTTATAATTAATGTAGGTAAGGAATAGGTGTTAAGTAAATGATCCTGAGAAGTGATGATGGAAGCCTGTGACTTTGAAGCCTGAGGAGTATAAAGACACCAGTGATAAAGAGAGGACTTTACAATACTTGGTGGGGGGTCTTCTTCCCTAGCTCAGCAGAAGAATTCAGCTGCCATGAGCCTAGGGCAAGCTTGAATTATTTTCATTGGTGAAAATTGAAAATTGCAGAAAGACTTTCTAAGCCATTTGGCATTCATTTAAATATATTGGAAAAACACATGCCATTTTACAAATGATACTTATATTGGTACTTTTATTTTTCAGCTTACACTGAGAAAAAGAAGAAATGAAGACTCAAAGCTTAACACCTGTTTTTCCTTTCGTTTGGTGTAAAACCAACAGCCTATCTAAAAAAACATACATTTCTTTAAATATTTTGCCTCCTTTCTCTGTGCTGCAATTAATAAAAAAAATTAAAAAACTAATATTATTGTTCAGGACTGTTATTTTTCAAGAATAGTTGCCATCCTGAAAATTTTGTAGGTTCTGTGAAAGTCTCACTGTTCTCTTTCCCCCACTTCAGTGGAGGACTTCTCATTCCTAATGGGCTAATTTATTAATAGAAACATTAATACTCTTCTGAGTTGTGGATTATAAACATTTAAAGATCCATTTTAGCATTATGATAATTCTTAATAAAAGAATAAACATTCGGTATAGGTAGGGTATATAAAATGTAGCTTTTCCTTAGAACTCTAAGGAAACTAAACTCTCGAAGAAATGTGAGGGACAGGAAGATAGAGATGATTGTGAGGATAACTAATTTAATGGGGAAAAACCACTGGTCCTGGAAGAAATTTCACAGTCTAGGAGGACAATAGATGAAGAGTGTAAGAAATTTAACAAGTGTGGAGAAACATAAGTGGAAGCGGGAATTAGGAGGTCGGGACAAAAGCACTGTAAGGCATGATTAAGGTTACTGAATTGAGGAAGTGCAAGAGTTGGAGGGTAAAATTTTCCTGTAAAAATTAGATGTTATATTCAATATTGGGCCTTTTCCCCCTGTTTCCAGAGGTAGTCACTGGTATCAGACCATTGTCTATGAATTTACATACCTAAAAGTCATTTATAGCACTGTTACTTTGTGTATTTTTTATTTTATAATATGATAGAATTGATTTCACACTATACATGCTATTCCACAGCTTTATTTTGTCCTTAATAATAATACTTTATAGTTTTATTTTAAGTAAGATGCTTGCAAAAGCTTTTGTTCCAAGTTGAAATAAATAGGCTCCTTTTGTATCTGGAATGTTACGTCCCACACTCTCCCCCTATCCTCACCCAACCCCCACTTTGGCTGCATCTTGAATATATCAAATACTTTCCCACATTTGTTGCAATCATCACAAAGATGGAAGAGAGCCCGTGAGGGGAGAAATGGAGATGGAATGGCTTGTTGAGGGTCCCAAGGGCAGACCTAGAAAATTTTGAGTCAGGTGTTTCCACATAACTGGACCTACACGGGACTAGGTCTGAGCACCCTTGCCTGGAAGGTCTTGCAGTCCAGGCAGCAGATGGGGACTTAAAACTTTTGGAAGAAGACATTCCAAAATGTGGGACTCGTGGAGCCCAGCTTTCCCCGCTTTCTGTGAGTGAAGCAGATTCTTGAAGTTGCCTGGACATTTGAGCCTAAGAGCGATCCAGGAGCCCAGTGTCCTCTCTGGTTCTGAGACCGCAGCCTGGAAAATTCATGGTCTAGCTCGCTGACTTCCACTGTCTTTTGCTGCATAGTTCCAGAGATTAGGCAACCAGAATTGTTGGGCAGACACTCAGATGTGTGTGTGTTTGTGTGTGTATGAAGTGTTCTTTTCATTTTCTGTCAGGAGGTACATGACAGCCACATAATTTATCACCAGGGATGTTAAGAGTGTGCACTTGGTTAAGATAGTATTTGCCAGGTTTCTCCACTAAACAGTTACTACGTTTCCCTCTCCATATCTACTTTTGGAGGCAAGTCACTAAATCCAGCTCATACTCAAAGAGAGTGAGGGAGGAGATGAAGTTCCTGGAAAGATGAGTATTAACATATATATTCAGATTTCTTTTGTAAAAATTATTTATCATTTTATTATTTGCTTATTTATACCACTATGAACTCATGTATATTTATTTTATACTTTGGGTTGTAATTCAGTGCTACATTATTGATTATTGTGACTTAAATTATTCCAATTTGGCTTTTGGAGGTCTCAAGTTGGCTCCTTGTGTCCCTTTGATGTGCCCCTAAACTTTGTTTTTTGAACACATCTTAACTTTCTGGCACTACAAAATTCTCCAGGCTCATCTTGTCCTTTCCCTCCCCCAGACCTGGAAACTGCCATTTCTTCAAGGAGCTCTGGTTCTGTTTAATACAGTGTTATTAGAAACAAAGTTCTGAGCACTGGGTGTGCTCTTTGCTAATGGGGTATCACTGCTTCTAGACTGTTTCAGGGAACAACTGAAAAATGTAGGTTTGTATACTCACCCATGTATATCCACATACCTGTCATTATTTCTGTATCTGTCTGTCTGTCCATCTGGCTAAATATGAGCTCATACTGATGTTTCTGACTCTGCTCCAGAGCCATAGTTTATTCTGAATTATTAACATTGTCTCCATAATCTTCTTAAATCTATCATTAAAAGAACAAATCAAGATTCAATTGTTAATGTTTCCAAAAATAAATAGAAATAATTTTACGTGTTTTTAAGTACTCTGTTGAATATAAACGATATTCATCATTAGTAGCATACATTTGAATTTGCTGGTTGAATTAGTTACTCTTGGCATCTATTTTTCTTTTGTGCAGATTCATAGTTGAGTTGCTTTACTCTATTGCTTTTTCATTTATAAATTTTTCATGTAAAAAAAGTAAATTCTACTATAATGAGAGACAGGGGACTCTTTACCAGAGTTTTGACCCTAATTATTTATATAACTCTCAGTAAATCATTTTCCCTTTCTAGGTCTCTGACTTCTCCCCCACAGAGGAGATTGTATGAGATGAACGAGATGGTCTCTAAGGTTTCCTTCAGATTTTATGATATGTGATGATGTTACATTATATGTATTATTCTTACATATTTGCTGTTTCTTCCGATGAAACGTTGGTAAGTCCCCATCCTGTGATGTCAGACTTAGCCATGTGACTCATGGTGTCTTTCCTGCATTAAGTTTATATCTCTCAGTTCAGTGATGTCAGGTGTTGCCAGGTTATATGCATAGGCCAAAGGAGTGTAAGCAGAAGTTATGTGTGCCATTTCTGGCCAGAAGCTCTAAGAAGAGTCATCCTAGGTCCTGCTCTCTCTCTTTTCCCTCTCCACAACAATTACAAACTTCCATATAGAGGCTACTTTATACCTGGATTATGAAGGGAAGAGAATGTGGAGCACACAGCTAATAAAGTTGACAAAGTAAAAACATTTTTGTTGTAAGTGCTGTAAGCCCCTGAGAGACTGGGATTTTTATCATTGTAGCATAATCTAACGAAAAATTATGGTATGGTATGAAAACTTATCAATAATTGCTTATCAGTTCATAATTAAAATTTTAAATAATTAAAATTGAATATAAAACTCATAAAGGCAATGTATATGCATATGTATGTATGTATAAAGTTAAAAATAAAACATAAGTATAATATTTACATTAAGGAAATTGACCTATATATCTACTCACAATATCCCTTGCAGTTTCTACCTTTAATCCTTGAATGGCTCTGCCAAGTAAAAATGATTATTTTTCAAAAGCAATTCTTCATTAGTAGATATTACATATCTACTCGATATGGCAATATTCCTTTGAGATTCAAGATTTCCAAAGATTAAATCAAGAGTAGATCTTTTCCTGAAGTAATATGATATGTTGACTCTGTTATTGTCTTTTTATGGCTGGTTAAAGAACCTGAAAAATCTTCAATCTTTCCAATACTTCATTTTTTGCACAAGAATATTGACTCATTTTTCTCTTTGCTACCCATAGCAAAGGGAGCCTGAATGTCCATTGTCTATGGCAATGTCTTATCTTCATGAACTTGTATCTTCAATGTCATCAAGTTAACCTTTGCAATAGTTTCACTACTGTATGTATTTTCCTTCATTTGTTCACTAACTCTTTACCTTTTGAAGCCAGTCTTTAATTCATTTCTGAAGGGCAGCTTCCTGAGGTTTAGAGGCTTGCAGTGTTTCACATTCACATCTGACTTATCACATTCTTTCCAAATCAGTATATGAGGAATGCTATCTCTGGAGCATGCCTAGGCCTTTCTTTCTTCTCAGGCTTGCATTTTTACTTTTCTTTCTTAAATTCAAAGTGTCCCCACAAGACTTGCAACTAAGGGAGCAGCTTGCAACTAAGAGAGCAATGGCAGTGGCGGCTTGTCCAGGGCTCTCTTCGACCATTTCTTTCCCTGCTCTCTTTATTTAGCTGTCTGACTCCTTTGGTGGCACACTCAACCGTTAGGCTCCACAAATTGCCTGCTTATTGCTCTATTGTTTTAGACAATGCCTAGGGACAGAAATAGCTCCATTGTAAAAGAAAAAAAATTGTCATGTGTTTCTCTGTTCCTGTGTTCAAGTTTAAATATTCCCCAATGACCATCACACACAACTTTGTTGTTGTTTATTGACATATCATTCACATGAGATATAATTCACCTATTTAAAGTGTACAATTTAAAGGCTTTTAGTATATTCACAGAGTTATGCATCCATTACCAAAGTAAATCTTTGAAGATTTTCATTACCCTGGAAAAAACCCCCGTATCCCTTAGCTATCACCCCTCAATCTCCTCATCTTTCCCAACCCTAGGCAGCTGTATATTTACTTTCTGACTCATTATTTGTCCATTTATGACAATTTATATAAATGGAATCATACAATATATGGTCCTTTGAAACTATATTTTCCACCTAGCATTATGTTTTCAAGGTTCACCCATGTTGTGGCATGTATCATTACTTCATTTCTTCTAATTACCAAATAATATTCCATTGTGTGAATGTACCTGATTTAATTTATCCCTTTATCAGTTGATGGGCTTTTGGGTTCTTTCCACATTTTGGCTATCATGAATAATGTTGCTGTGAACATCTGTGTACATGTTTTTATGTGACTATGGTTTCATTTTCCTTGGATATATGCCTAGTTATGGAACTGCTGGATCATGTAGTAACGCTAAGTTTAACCATTTGAGGAACTTCCAACTCTTTTCCAAAGTGACTCCTTTATTTTACAGTCCTAAGAGCAATATATGAGGGTTTCTATTTTCTCCACATTTTTGTCAACACTTGTTATTGTCTGTCTTTTTTATTATAGTCATCTTAGTAGGTATGAAATGATACCTCATTGTGGTTTTGACTTGCATTTCTCTGATGGTTAATAATGTTGAGCAGCTTTTAATGTGTTTATTGATTGCTTCAATATCTTTCTGGAGAACTCTCTATTCAGATCCTTTGCTCATTTTAAAATTGGGTTATTTGTCTTTTATTATTGAGTTGTAAAGAGTTTTTTACATATGTATATTCTAGGTGTAAGTTCCTTATCAGATATAAGATGTGCAAATATTTTCTCCCATCCTTTGGGGTAACTTTTCATTTTCTGGATAGCATCCTTTGGAGCACAAGTTTTAAATTTTGATGAAGTACAAATTATCAGTTTTTTCTTTTAGTGCTTGTGCTTCTGGTATCATATCTAAGAAACCATTGCCTAATCTGAGGTCACGAAGATTTATGTCTATACTTTTTTGTAAAAGTTTAATAGTTTTTTCTCTTACATTTAGGTCTTTAGTCCACTTGAGTCAATTTTTGTATATGGTGTGAGGTCAGAATCCAACCTCATTATTTTGCATGTGACTATTCATTTGTCCCAGCACCATTTGTTGATAAGACTATTCTTTGTCCATTGAATGGTTTTTGCACTCTTGCCTAAAATTAGTTGACCATAGATGTATGGGTTTATTTCTGGACTCTGAATTTTATTACATTAATTTATGTGTCTATCCTTATACCAATACATTGTTTTTATTTTTAATTTTTAAAATTTATCTTTATTGTTGAAAGAATTACAGATGTCTCCCTTTTCCCCTCCATTGACCCCCTCCACCCCACTGCTGCCCCCTCCCCAGGCCTTACCCGCATTATCGTCTGTGTCCTTGGGTTATGCCTATATGCATATAAGTTCTTTGGTTAACCTCTTCTTCCCCACCCTTTCCTATGAGATTCCTCAGTCTGTTCCACGTTTCCATGTCTCTGGATCTATTTTGTTTGTCAGTTTATTTTGTCCATTAGATACCACATATAAATGAGATCATGTGATATTTGTCTTTCTCTAACTGGCTTATTTGGCTTAGCGTAATACTCTCCAGACCCCTCCAAGGGTAAGAGACCCTTCTTTTTTATGGCTGCAGAGCATCCCATTGACTACACGTTATTTTGATTACTATGGCTTTGCAGCAAGTTTTGAATGATCATCTTATTTTCAGATTTGCATCAGGTTTGACATCCACACGTAGTTTGTCTTTGGGCTGTACGTAAGAGGTGGGGGCAGTAGTGTATCCTTGTGCTTTGGAAATTTGTGGTTGGAGGCGATAAAGCCCAATGGCTGCGGGCACGGGTTCAGAACCCGAGAGACTTGGATTTGAAGTAACTGCCACTTCACTGATGTGTGAACTTGTATAATCTTTTACGAGCTTCAGTTTCCCATCTTAAAATGAGAACAATAATACTTGCATTAGCAGATTTTTTGTATGTATTAAATGAGTTAATGTATGTAAAGTGCTCAGTAAAGATAGGTTTTATTTTCTTGTACAGAACTTCAATTTGCATTACATGCTCACCATGTGTGTGCAATGGCATTTTCAGATGTGTAGTGACAGTATATTTTCTTATACTTTGATTAAGAAAATAGCAATAGACTTTCAGGTAGTGGCAGCTCATTTTTACACATATGAGAAAAAAAGCCAGAAGAAGAGAAAAGTAAAGGAAAACTCCCTGTGGAAAAGTGTGGTGAGGAGGAGGCAGAAAGAATCCTTGCATGGTCCTTCTCCAGGAATTCAAGGAGATTTCTTTCTTCAGTAATTTTTTTAAAGTAGTTTAAATAGTTGCTCTGTCTGCAAAGGCTTACAGCCTTCTCTGCAGACATCAAGGAATGTACTTCCGAACAACCTCTTGGAATCCCTTCTCAGAACTTATTGTTGAGATGGGTCTCTATGAGAGACAGCAGGGTGGGTTTTTACTTAACCTATTGCAGTGCTAGGTCATAATTTCAATTGTGTTTTTAAGCTTAAGTTTTTAAAAACCCCCATAAATCTGTTAAAAACTCAAATAGCAAGGGTTCAGAGGATGTAGGTTAAGCGTTTTCCAGCATGTAGCAACCAATCTACTAAGCTCAGGCTTCTACTGTTGAAAAAGGGTCTGGGCTCCCTTTCTGTTGTATTTGGCAAAACATTTGTTAACAATTTTCTTTTCCAAGTTACCCCTGGGGGGAAAATTTGGTGGCCTCATTCACAGGTAGCTCAAGTGGAAAGAAAGCATGCTGGTGATTGTGAACAGTCAGCCGGGCAACACAAGGTGGCACTCTTGTCCCAGTGAGTGCTATAGAGCAACTCATTAATCAAAGTGTGCACAACTTCAAAAGATGTGGTTGGTCTGAACACCACTGGGCGTCTGCCTGACAGACTGAACAGTAACCGGGCACAGGGACAGCCGTATGTGGGCTTGAGAAAGTAGATGGGTACAGCAGGGCAGGGGGCCAAAAAGTCGTATAGCAACAACCTAAGAAAAATAAAAAGTAGAGACTTGAAAGTACTTTATAGTACACTTATTAGTTACCTTCATTATTTATTTTAATCTTTATAACAATCATCTTTTCACTGCTGCTTCATATACATGCCTAAAACAATGATCAGATAATGACATTTCTATGTAGAAATAATGGCTCCCTATGGTCTTCAGGATAAAATCCTGCTTCATCTACCATCATTCTTCCCCCTTTCTTCATTACTGAAGTGTCTGAAGGTCCTGAAATGCATCCTGCCCTCTTGCATCTGCTTTCCTTGTGTATGATAGTATTCTACCTAAGATGTTCTTTGTCCTTCTGTCTTTGTGGATGATTCCTGCTTTTCCTTTCTGAGTCAACACAGATATCACTTCCTCTGATGAACCTTCTTTGTCCACCTCCACTGGGCAATAGTGTGAGGATTGAAGTACATGTAAGGTACACACAGTGTGGTAGCAAATAGAATCTATTATTGGCATACAAGTCCAATTATTTTAGCCTATTTATATACTATTTTCATTTATTTATTCATGAGTATTTCCTGAACTATCTTTGGGTCTGTTATATTTTTATTATTAGGTAATGACAAGAATGCTACTAATTATTCCACTTCCTGCAAGTGTAAGATGATGTTTTCTGTTGTTTTTTTTTTGTGTGTGTCCTCACTGATTAATTCATTCAATAACCACTTTCTTAGGTCCTATGTACAAGGTGCTATTCTAAGTACTGGGGGCATAGGATATAAAAATGAAGAAACATTGTGTAGTGATTCTTAATATTTTATTCTTCTTTAAAATTTCAGGATTAAACATTGTCATAGCTACGGGGGAAATCTGGTAATAATAGTGGTCCCCCCCTTTATTATAACTGATAGATTGTTTTCTGCTATTTTCTGACTATAGTTTATATTAGTAATTCCCGAATGCATTGGCTCTTACCCACAATAAATCTTTTAGCCCTCTTCTGCTAATTAATATTGACTCAGAAGATCCTCCTGATATTTATTATTTTATCTTTGGATTAAAAAACGAACCAAAAAGCCACTAGAGGACCCTACTGTCAAACATAAAATTAGCCCCTTTTTCAAGATCTTGTGTATCATTGAGTGTTAAGGCCGTTGAGTCGTCAGGGTCCTGGGAAGAATCAGTAGACACTTCCAAACAGGCAACTTGAGGAGAGGGCTGCTTGTGAAGGTGTGGGCAGAGTTTAGAAACGCAAACTATCCTAGGGCTAGCAAAACGAGGAGTCAGTACTCCTCAGGCCTCAGGAAGCGAGGGGAGGGACAGGCTGAGAAGCTCCAGCATGCAGCTGTAGGGGGAGGGCTGCTGCCCAGAGCTGAAGCTTTCTCAAGGCAGAGGCAGTCTTTCTGTGGCGACCAGCAGGCGAGGAAGCTGGGTAATTACTGTTCTCACTGCATTCCCCTACCAACCAGTCTGCCACCAAGGTTCCCCACTGACAGAACTTCCCGGAATCTAGGGGGCAAGGGAGTCAGTAGATAGAGTTTACAAAGGTCAGCCTCCTGTAACATAGATTCAGCCTCAAGGATCACACCTTGGGGGAGGGATGAGAAATGAATAAGCCATCAGTTTATGGAGGACTATAAGCACAATGAATTAGAGGAAGGGACAGAGACAATGGCAGCTCACAGGCAGGATGGCTGCCCCAGATTATGGGTTGTCTGGAAGGCTTCCTAGAACAGGTGATTTGGATAGACTCCTTGGTCAAATTTAAGTATTAGTATCTTCACTTTTCATAATTAATTAACCATTCAAAGATCTAAAGTAGATTATGTGTTTATGAGTTTTCCTGTTTTTCGAATTTAACCTTCTTAACTCTTTTTTTAAAATTCAGTAGATATCTATTTATTCTTTTTTAAAGTTGGATTTTTAAGAAGTAAGATATCATTGACATATAACTTTATGTTTATTCTAGGTATATGACATAGTGATATGATATTTGTATATACTGCAAAATAATCACCACAATAAGTCCAGTTAACATCCATCACTATGTATAGCTCCAAAATTTTGTTTTTGTGATGAAAACTTTTAAGATCTACTTTCTTAGCAACTTTCAAATATACAGTGCAGAATTACTACTATCATCATCATGTTACACATTATGCCTCCATGACTTATTTATTTTACATGTGGAAGTTTGTAATTTTCCACCCTCTTTACCCATTTTCCCCACTTCCTCCATCCCCTCTGGCAACCACCAATCTGTTTTTTGCATTCATGAGCTCATTTTTATTTTATTTTTTAGATTCCACATATAAATGAGACCATATGGTATTATATTTCTCTGCCTGACTTATTTCACTTAGCATAATGCCCTCAAAGTTCATTCATGTTGTCACAAATGACAAGACTACCTTTTTATGGCTGAATAATATTCCATGGTATAATATATGCCACATTCTTTATCCATTCATCCATTGATAGACACTTAGTGGTTATTTTAAATAATACTACAATGAACATGGGGGTGCAGATGTCTTTTTGAATTAGAGTTTTCATTTTCGTCACATAAATACACAGAAGTGGAATTATTAGATCATACTGTAGTTCTATTTTTAGAACCCGGCCCTTCAGTCTGTGGGTGGATACTCTCACTAATGAGCCAAACAGGCTATGGCGCAACATATTTTTGTATACAAATTCATATATATTGAGTTTTACTGAATTTATTCACTTTATTAATTCATAATTATGCTTTATTAGGTGGCTCAACATGAATATCAGCAATTCGTTTTTCAAAAATTGCTGGATCAATCTCTGGGCTATTTTTGTTCTCTGCATTTGGAATGACCATTATGATCTTACATTTTTGACTGATTTTTTTTCCAGGAAAATCTTAGTGGTTTTGGAATTACTTAATGAGGAACTGAAGACATTCTGTGTAGGTAATATTTACTTAATGCAAGTACTCAAGGAACTAGGGTGAAAAGAGAACCCTATCTACATAGGACATATTTATGCATGTAGTTAAATTTTAACACTGTTATGAACCACCATGAACAGAAATGTTTGGGCACATCTCTAAATCCTGCCTTTAGATAAGCTACAAAGTGTGGATTACCGTGTCAAATGGTATGAACATTTTTATGGTTCTTGACCCATGTTGCACGTTGCCTTCAGAAAGACTAGACACTGTTATACACAATGTCGCGTGCTTTCGCTATCACTGTGAGTGGTGCATTTTTGACATGCTCTAACTTGTGCTTTCTGCTTCCTGTTAGTTAGCTGGCTGTCACGTCAGCTTAGCTCTAGCAATGGCCTTTTACCCTGGAGACAGCAGTTGGTTCCAGTTTCCACCTTCTTAATGTCTTCCCAGAACAAGCCCTTTTGCGCTGCCTTGAGAAATGAGCATTGGTGGTACCCTCTCCTCGGATGTCTGAGTCCCAGCTTCCTCCACAATTTCTTGTACTATTCTTCCATTTTGTGTATGTTTGAAGTTAAATATCCTATGTTCTGATAACCTCACATTTTTTCTTTGTTTCTAGTACATTTTCTATTGCATTAGAGTTTCGTAGATTTGTAAGATCTAAATCATCTATGTTATACTGGAACCCCTGTGTTCATTTTTTCAATTCAAATTTCTTGTGCTTTTTCTCTCTTTTTCTTCTTCATCAATTGTGCTAGAGGTATGAACATTTTATTAATATTTTTTAAAAACAATGTGTTGTGTGTAATGAATCTCTCAGTTTGATCTTCCCTGTTCCACCAACTTCTCCTCATATCTACATTGTTTCTTTTTCATATTCACCAGTCCTCCTCCTACCTTCAATTTCCTTCTAAAGCCCTCTGACAGATTTTAACAGGAATCAGTTGACAAAGAAGAAAAGCAATTTTCAGAGTCCTAGTTCCAGCTTTATAAAACAGAAAAGAAGAATGGGTTTGGATGTGAGAGACAATCACTTAAGAACCAACTAATATGGTCCAAATAATAATATATTTTTGGAATTTAACATTTTTTTTCAGTGGAGAAAAATACAGAATTTATTTATTTTTCTATCTTTCCTCTCCTCCTGCTCTTCTTTTATGGCTGTAGGCACAGGTAAAATAATGGTTACATATAGAAGAATTGGAAAGTTTTGCTACCCAAATCTTTCTCAGTATCCATTGCATTCTTGAAACACTGCATTTGCTACAAGACATAATGAACTGCTCTTTCACTACAGCATGGTGAATGCTAAGAGACAGGTGCTTAAATCCGATGTGGGTTGGTATCCTGGCTTACTTTCCAACTAGGTCTATGCCACTGGGTAACTTATTAGCTTCTCTAAGCCTCAATTTCCTTATTTGCTGTGAGGGTTAAAATGAAATAATACTGTAAAAGTCAGTTCTGGGCACATGCTAAGTGCTCAATAAATCCTAGCTTTTTATTATAATTACACAAATCCAACCTCTATGGAATATATATTTTTTCTCATATAACACATTTTAGAAATGTCTATCATCAATTAATGCCCTGAAGTCCAAAGGTGGAAGAACTTAATGTTCAAAAGCTTCCATGGCCATGGAGTGACATTACATGAAAGAAACAAATATTTGGATAAACACCAAGAAAGCGACAGGTGTCTGAAATATTGATTAGCTGACAAAGTAATCTGAGTTGCTTAATGGTGCACAAGGGCAATGCAAAACAGTCTCTTTTGATATGTACTATCTTTGCCTTTACATTCTCTCATAGGTACCTAAGAATTGGGGAAATAAGATTTTTATATCATGAGTATATGGGTTATACTCACTCACACTGAGGGATTTTTGATTCCTAAAGTCAAAGAAAAAATGTTTACAGTATTTTTATTTCTTTTATGTGAATTTCATTGCTTGTACATTTCTTGCCTTATAATTTATGTACCACTTGAAATGTATTACAAATTTAAATAACTGTGTCCAAGTAGCCACTGCAATTCTCCTGGACCCTTGGACCTTGTCAAAACTGGGTAGCTTTCTTTGGGCAAGCCTATATACTGTGACAATCAAAGATCTGTATAATTAGTTCAATTCCATCCCACAAATATGATCTGAGCATCTAAAACAGTCCAAAGAGCTATGTAGATGGGATTGGCATCCATGAACCAAAAGGCTACCTGCACATGTATTGCTGGAAAAAAATTGAGCACACGAATGTAAATGCTGTTAGGGGTCTCATTTTAGTGAAAGAATGATGGGAGTGTTATTAGATGTCTGCCTAATTTCCAAAACAAGGTTGGTTCTTAATCTGTCAACATTTCATTTCTTTTTTCTATTTATTTGATTTCTTTTTATTGTTTTAAATTTATCTTTATTGTTGAAAGTATTACAGATATCCCCCCTTTTTTCCCCATTGATCCCCTCCACCCCGCATCCCTGCCCCTGCCCCCAGGCCTTCACCACACTGTTGTCTGTGTCCATGGGTTATGCATATAGGCATATAAATTCTTTGATTAATCTCACCCCACCCACTCCCCCATCACCCCCTTCCCACTGAGATTCATCAGTCTGTTCCGTGCTTCTGTGTCTCTGGATCTATTCTGTTCCTCAGTCTATTTTGTTTATTATGAAATTCCACATATGAGTGAGATCATGTAAAACTGAATCAGGAAGAATCAGAAAACCTGAATAGGCTAATAACAACTGATGAAGTCGAAGCAGTAATAAAAAAAAACCTCCCAGGAAACAAAAGCCCTGGTCTGGAAGGCTTCACAGGGGAGCTTTCTAATTCTTCAAGTTGTAGGGTTAGATAGTTTACTAAAAATTTTTCTTGCTTTTGGAGGTAGATCTGCATTGCAATGACTTTTCTTCTTAGGACTGCTTTCACTGTAACCCACAGATTTTAGGTTGTGTGTTCATTTTCATTTGTTTCCAGGAAGTTTTTGATTTATTTCTTGATCTTATTGGTAACCCACTCATTGTTTAATAAGATGTTATTTAGCCTCCATGTGTTTGAATGTTTTTGAGTATTTTTACTGTAGTTGATTTCTAATTTCATGCCCTTGTGATCTGAGATGCTTGATATGATTTAAATTTTCTTGAGCTTGCAAAGACTTGCTTTGTGTTCTAACATGTGGTCTCTCTTCAACCATGACCCATCTGCACCTGAGAGGAATGTATATTCTGCAACTTTGGGGTGAAATGTTCTGTAAATATCAGTTAAAGCCATCTGATCTAGTGTGTCATTTAGTCACTGTTTCTGTGTTGACTTTTTGTCTGGAAGATCTATAAAGTGAAATCAGTTAGGTATTAAAGTCGACGTCTATGACTGTATTGCTGTTCATCTCTCCCTTCAAGTCCTTAAGGTTATTACTGATAGGTCCTTATTTATTGCCATTTTAATTCTTTATGCCCATGTTTCTCTTTCTCTTTCTTTTTCTTATTACAGCAGTCCCATTAACATTTCTTGCAAGGCTTCTAGTTCTAATTTTAATTACAGCAAACCTTTTCACATTTCCTGAAATACCAGTTTGGTGGTGATAAACTCCTTTAGCCTTTTTTTTTGTCTGGGAAGCTCTTTATTTCACCATCTATTTTGAATGATAGCCTTGCTGGGTAGAGTAGTCTTGGTTTCAGATCCTTGTTTTGCATTTCCCTGAATACTTCATGCCATTCCCTTCTGGCCTGTAGAGTGTCTGATAAGAAGTCAGCTGACAGCCTTATGGGAGCTCCTTTGTAGTTAACAGATTGCTTTTCTCTTGCTGTCTTTAATGGTCTCTCTTTGTCTTGAATTCTTGGCATTTTAATTATGATGTGTCTGGGTGTGGGCCGCTCTGGATTCTTCTTGCTTGGGACTCTCTGTGTTTCCTGAACTTGTGTGACTTTTTCCTTGACCAGGTTAGAGAAGTTTTCTGCCATTATTTCTTCCAACAGGTTCTCTAACCCTTGCTTACTTTTGACCTCCTCTGGCACTCCTATGATGCAAATATTGTTACATTTCATGTTGTCCCACAGCTCCCTTAGACTGTTATCCTATTTTTTTAATTGTTTTTTCTTTTTGGATTTCTGATTAAGTGATTTTTTTTCTACCCTGTCTTTGAATTTGCCCATCTGATATGTAGCTTCCTCTAATCTGCTATTTATTCCTTCCAATGTATTCTTTATTTCTACTATGTCATTCTTAATTTCCTTCATAGTTTCCATATCTTTTTTCATGCTGTTAAGCATCCTCACAATCAGTATTTTGAACTCTATATCTGATCATTTGCTTACCACTGTTTCATTTAGCTGTTTTTCTGGAGACTTCTCTTGTTCTTTCATTTGGGGCTTGTTTTTTTTTTTTGTCTCCCCATTTTGGTTCCTTGTTTGGGTTTGTTTCTATGTATTAGGTAGGCCTGCTAGGACTCTCAGTCTTTTTGGAGGATCTCTGGTACAGACCAATGTCAGACGCAGTTTGTGACTGGCCCTGAGTACCCTGTTTGGTGCTATCACTAACCCACAGTTTGAGGTCCCCTCTGTTTGGGCTGGGTGCTTTTGAACATGACCAAGATGCACACCAAAGTCTGATTTTCCAATGCCCAGGTCCTGAAGCAGATCAGGCAAAGGCTCAAAGCATTCTGAGGTCTGCCTCTGGATTCAGGCTGATTAATCTGATTCCCTTAATGAGCCTCAGGCTGTAGCAACTCCACAGGGTGGGGGGGCTGGTTGTTATTAGTCTCTTAATTTGTCTCAGGCTGTAGAAACTCCATGAGGTAGGGTGAGAGGTTTTCCACCAGGGTGGGACAATTGCTTCCCCCTCAAGCAAAAGTGGAAGGTAAATGTCTGCCTCTGCAGTCTGGGGGAATGTCTGGGCACAGGAATCCGGAGGGGTGCCTTCTGAGCTCCATCTCCAGAGCCCACAACCCTAGATTCTCCTCACACATCTCCAGGCTACTCTGCCCTTCCTCTGCTGGAGCCCAATGTGAGTGGCTGCAAACAAAACTTTGAGCATTGGCTTTTTTCTTTTTTTAAAATTTATCTTTATTGTTGAACATATTACGGGTGTTCCATTCCCCCCCCCCCCAATTCACCCCCTCCACCTTGCTCCCACCCCCTCCCCAGGCCTTCACCCCATCATTGTCTGTGTCCATAGGGTATGTATATATGCATATAACTTCTTTGATTAATCTTTTCCCACCCTCCACCCCCCTTCCCTCTGAAATATGATTGTCTGTTGCATGCATCAGTGTCTCTGGATCTATTTAGTTCATCAGATTCTTTTGTTCATTAGCTTCTTCTTAAAGAAGACCCTTCAACATTTCCTGTAGTGCTGGTCTGGAGGTGATGAACTCCTTTAGCTTTTCCTTGTCTGTGAAGCTCTTTACCTGACCTTCAATTCTAAATGATAGCTTTGCTGGGTAAAGTAATCTTGGTTGTAGTTCCTTATTTTTTCATCACTTTGAATATTTCTTGCCACTCCCTTCTGGCCTGCAAAGTTTCTGTTGAGAAGTCAGCTGACAGTCGTATGGGTGCTCCCTTGTAGGTAACTAATTGCTTTTCTCTTGCTGCTTTTAAGATTCTCTCTTTGTCTTTAACCTTTGGCATTTTAATTATGATGTGTCTTGTTGTGGGCCTCTTTGGGTTCCTCTTGTTTGGGATCCTCTGTGCTTTCTGGGCTTGTAAGTCAATTTCTATCCCCAGGTAGGGGAAGTTTTTTCTGTAATTATTTTTTCAAATAGGCTTTCAATTTCTTGCTCTCTTTCCTTGCTTTCTGGCACCCCAATAATACGAATGTTGGGCCTCTGAAGTTTTCCCAGAGGCTCCTTATGCTATCTTCATATTTCTGAATTCTTTTTTTTTTTTTTTTTTTTTGCTCTTCTAGTTGGGTGCTTTTTGTTTCCTCATGTTCCAAATTGCTGATTTGATTCTCAGCATCCTCTACTCTACTGTTGATTCCCTGTAAATTATTCTTCATTTCAGTTCATATAGCCTTCATTTCAAATTGGTACTTTATTATGCAATCAATTTTCTCAGTTATTTTTGTCACACTCTTACTAATATCCTTGAGCATTTTTATAACCATTATTCTGAATCTGTTAGCTTGCTTGGATCCATTTCATTTAGTTCCTCTTCTAGAGATTTCTTCTGTTCTTTCCTTTGTGACCTGTTTCTTTGCCTCCACATTTTGGCTGCTTCCAGGTGTTTGTTTCTATGTCTTAGGTAGAGCTGCTATGTTTCCTGGAATTTGTAGAGTGGCTTTGTGTAGTAGGTGTCCTGTAGGGTCAAGTGGCTCAGCCTCCCCAGTGACCTGAGCTGGGCCTTCTAGGTGCTCCCCTGTGTGGGCTGTGTGCACTGTCCTGTTATAGTTGAGCCTTGGTTGCTGTTGGCATCACTGGGAGGAACTGACCCCCAGGCCAATCAGCTGTGAAGACCAGCTGCAGCTACAGCCAGAGAGCTGCTGTGCAGGAAACACCCCTATGGAGCAGGATTTACTTTAGTGGGGTTTTGGTGTTCACCAAGTGGGCCCCTTGAGTGTGTCACTCGTGGACGTGGCAGGGTTGTAATCCAGCGTGGTCAAGTCTGACCACCAGGTGCACTGTCTCTGGGGCCTCCCAGGAGGTGCAAAGTCAGCCTGTGCCAGTGCCTTGCCCAGGGCCCCCCAGCATGAGCTACACAGCAAACCGTAGTTGGCTGCTACTTATGCTGGGCTTGGAGGTGCCCAGGAGAGGCCCAGCTATGAGCCAATGTAGCTGCCGCTAGTGCCAGGCCTGGGGCCACTTATCAAGCCGTATGGGGCCTGCTGCTGCTTATTTGAGAGATTTTAGGAAAGTCCTAAGCATGAGGCTCGAGAGGCCACTTGCACAGAAAAGCCCCTGGAAATGGCCCGGATGAGCTGCAGGTGGGAGGGGCGGGGCCTCCGGGAATCACAGGGCGGGGCCGAAGGTGGGAGTCAGGTGCTGGCGACTCAAACATGGCGCCTGCTGCCGGCTGTGTGCGGGGAGGACCCGCCACAGGAGCCATGGCCTCCGCCGGCCCTTCTGCCTGGGAGGAAGCCGCCCTCCGCCTCTCGCCCGGATCTCAGGCAGGTTAGTTCCCCCCGAGTGTCCCGGGTCCTTTCAGGCTGCTGCCCGGCGCTGGGCTCAGAGGGAGCGTCCGAGTGAGTCCGTGCCGGGCCCTTGAGAGGAGCTGCTGGGGCTCCCGTGGCCTCCGCGACCCTCAGGGACAGTCCCTGCTGGGTTCACAGCCCGGAGTTGTGGGGACGTCTCTTCCCAGCTCTGGAGCCCTGTGCTGGGGGCCTGATGGCGGGCTGGGACCTTTCACTCCTCCGGGAAACCCTCACCGCCGAGATGCCCTCCCGGGTTTAACCCGCGGCACTGGGTTTGGGCCCGAAGCTGCGTCTCCGCCCCTCCTCCCGGCCTCGATGTTCCTTCAGCTCCCTGGTTGTGGGGCTTTGGTGCAGCCAGATTTCCGGAGGCTCTGAGTGCTGATGGTTCTGTATTCTGGTTGTAATTTGGATGTGGTTGCGGGAGGCGGCGGGTGCAGCTGCTACCTACGCCGCCAGCTTGTTTCTACCCCTGAGCATTGGCTCTTGAAGAGGGTGCCTGCATTTCCAGCCGCCTCTCCCTGGCAGACAGAAACCCGGCTGCTTTTCACAGCCAGATGTCATGTGGGCACCTTTCTCAGTTCTGATCTCTGGGCTGGGGGGCCCAGCTTGGGGTTTAGGCCCCAGAGTCCTCGGTGGGAACCCCCACAGCTGAGATCTCCCTCCGGGCCTTCAGCTGCTGCCTGTGGGAGCCCAGCCGGCTCTCTCGCGTCTGCACTTCCTACCAGTCTCTGTGTGGGCTCCACTTTTCCAACTTGGTTATGAGGCTGCTCTCCAGCTTGTGTTCAGTGGCAGCTGATTATTCAGGATGATTTTTCTATATTTTAGGTGTAATTCCGTTTGGTCCCGGGGAGTGATGTCAGTGTAGTTTCCACTCGGTCTGCTGCTATTTTTAATCATCTGATTTCTTGTAATACTCTAGGAGACTAAAAAAAAACTTTGCAGCATTATTTTTTTCATTTTTATAAAAGATTAGGTATTTGAATACATAAATTTTATAAAATTAATTTGCAAATCCTTAAAAAGGGATTATCTGGGGAAGCATAGTTCATTAATAGATAATTAATGTACACCTTTTTGGTTAATTAAAGCTAATGTTTCTGAAGATTTCCATGCCTTTCTTTTGACTGCTTTGTAGTATTTTCTTTCTTCTTGTCACTTCATCACTAAGTTTACTGTTTTTCTCTCAAACTCTGATTTCCATTAAGCTTGTGGAATTGCTGCTAATCAGAAACTTTCCAGAATTGTCATTCCAGTTGCGTTTGAATTGTGATTCAGAGCCAATAGTGTTAAGATGACAGTAATGCACTCTAACTTTGTCTGACTACCAGCACTGTGGTAAGAGAGATGCCGACAATAATCTTCAGGTTTTACGGAGGCTGACTGAGCCTCAGATAGGTTAGAAAATGCCTTAAATTGCAGAGCAATTTAGAGCAGAAGAGAGATTTAAACTCATAAAAGAGGAAAAAAGAAAAAAATAGTCATAGGGATGCAAAGTACAGCACAGGGAACATAGTCAATATCATAACTATGTATGGTATCAAATGGATAGTAGACTTATTGTGATGATCACTTTGTAAGGGATAGAAATGCCTAATCACTATGTTGTACTCCTGAAACTAACATTGTATTGTATGTCAACTATAATTTAAAATAAATTAAAAAAACTCAGGTTCCCTAACTCCCTGTTTAATCCCTTTTACATACAGAACAGAATTTTTTCACCACTTGAATAGTGTTAGAGCCTCGCCACATACCCCAGAAGTAAATAAGGATTTATGTATCCTAAAGTGTTTGGTCTCCCTGTCAAAATATATTGGCATCATTTATCTTTTGAAATATTTCATGGAGTGTGTTTGATAGAAGCAAAGTTCCTCTAACTTTGTCGTAAGAAGCCAGCTGGAGCTCTTGGCATACATTGTGTAATGGTAAAGGTTGGAAATCAATTGTGATTTGGAGAGATACCAGATGAAATAAAAAACGGATTAGGAAATTACACTAAGAAAGTCTTTAGAATCTATATTTTTCTATTTTTAAAATAATATTTCTCTATAGAAGTGCTATAGCTACATTATAGACCATCTGGAAACTTCAGTGGGAGAAAATTTCTGGTTCAATTCTGGAAATGTAGTCTCATCACTATTTTGCTGTCTAGTTTACACTCTCTCCCCATATGTCTATTTAAAAAAAAACATAATTATACTCACAGTACACATATAATTTCCATTTTTATTTTCTTTTACTTAATATCATAACATAATGAGCATTATATTTTCAAAAGAAAAAATTCAGAGGGAAAAGTTAAATTTCCAAATACTTTTAAAAAATTCAAGTCAATTATAAATTGATTACTGAAAGGGTGATATTTTTAATATGAAAGACTTTTAAGTGAATGTTGTTAAACCAAAGTGAGAAAATAAGTATAAAATCCACTAACTATTAAAAGTAAAATGAAAATTATTTTTTATGTAAAGCACTTAAGGAAAATTATGAATCTTTCAATTTGATAATTCTATAATTTTCTAGGATAATTTTGTGTGTGTGTGTGTGTGTGTGTGTGTGTGTGTGTGCATATCCATGCTCACATTTTTCTTCCTAGTTAACCTAAGGCACCTAATTACTATTATTTGGGATTTGGTGGAATTTTGACTTATGGACAGAATATAAAGGGAAAGAAAAATGGTATGTTATCTGCAATTTGTTTCAATTTATCTATTAGAAAGAGAGGAGTAATTGATGAAACATCACAAAATGTTGATAATTTCTAAACCTGGGTGATGCATACATTTTGTTATGCTCCTATTGTATAAGTTTACAAACTTTAAATAAAAAGTAAAAAGCAAATAGAGTGGTACAACTTTTGCCAAGAAAAAAATCTTATTATAGCTTTGAAATCTAGGTTTTGTAGAAGATAAAAAAGAGTTTTCCATGTTGCTTAGTATCCATTCACATCAAGAACCAGACCTGAGGGACTTAGATCATAGCGCTTTCCCCAGCTTTGTGATGGTACTACGCCTAATGAAGATGGCTAGGCCATGAGGCTAGGTATTTTAGGGCTGAAGAGGGATTTGGAAAAAGAGAAAAGCCTGACTTTGCCTCTTCTGTCCCTGAGAGATTGTGGGAAGTAGAGAGAGCAAGAGAGCCAGGAGATGCACATGCCCCGCCTTTCCCTCTCTAGGCTGAAATCCTGGAGGTGAGAAGGGTTATGTAAATTGAGAGCATGGGTGCATTTTTTCAGGCGAGTGGGTGTTGGGAGCAGAGGGGTTTTTGCTCAGTTCCTCTGGTCTGCAGGGTGTCCACCACTCTGCAGGGAGGCCTACAATGGGGCAACACTAAGAGAGCAATGGGTGGAGCAGAGTGGGTGGGCAGAGGCATGATGTGCTTCACACTCCTGTTGCTTCCTCTCACTCTACCCTGTGTCCTTCTCTAAAAGATGTAAATTCAGGGACAGAGAGCAAAGTGTGCAGAGATGGGTCCTTACCAAGCACACCTCAGAGGTAGCGCACATCTGGAGACAAGTACAAGTGCAGATCTCTCACTTTCCACAATGCCACGAGGGCACACAAGTCCTCGAGTGTTTACAGCGTCATACCAATCAGGGAAAGATACTGCAGGTGGGGCAACTTGGAAGAGTAGACAGTTAAGGAGCAGATTATCACGGAATCTATGAAATAAGAGCAGGAGGTTACAGAAACCCGAACTTAGAAGTAAAAATAAATAAAAAATATGATAGAAGCAAAAAACCTCAGAATTAGGATTGGAAGATAAAGTTGGAGAAATTACCCTGAAAATAAAACAAAACTATGACATAAAAATAGGAAGAAAACAATAAGAGAACTAGAGGATTTGAACATAGCAAAATGTTTAAAATATAAGGTTTGCAAAAAGAGAAAAAGGGAAGCAGGAAATTATCAATCAAACATGAAGTTTTATAGACCTGAAGAACATTAATTGCTGTTTGGAAAAGGCCCAACTGTGATCCAGTACAATGGTTCACAAAGACTCAAACCAAGAAACTTTATGAAGTTCTAGAATTACATAACTTATTTATTGTGCTACGTTGAGCTAGAATATAAATTCCATGTTGGCAAGAGTGTGTTTTTTTTCTTAATAGGCTGTCGATATTTGTTAAATGAATGAACGAATGGATTAAAGATACGAAGTAAACTGAGAAAGTCATTTCCTTTGTGCAGTATTAAGAATTTGTGCCTATAGAGCTCAGTTTATTAAGACCACATATGAATACTTGCTCAACTATAAATAAATACCATTTGTTTAAAACTAGTAAAATATGTTCTACTCTATTTGGAGTACATTAAGGGCTATTAAAAATAAATAGGACTATTCTTTGTGGCTTGATTATCACAGCGGACCCATGCATGAATAAGACAGGCTCTTTCTCCTCACCCATGGTTATTAAAATAAGATGCGTAAGCTCTGAGAATCTAATGCCTAGCATGATAACGATAATAGTGTATTTGTTGGTGACACTGTACAATACAACTGAAATTTGCTAAGAGAGTACATCTTAGGCTTTCTCACCAAGAAAGAACAGGAGTCACTGTGTGAGGTGATGGATGTGTTAATTGACTTTTTGTGGGAACCCTTTTGCATATTTGGATTTGTTTTTATATTTTTATAAATATATCAAATTGTCATATTATACACTTTAAATATATTACAATTTAATTATACCTCAATATCACTTGAAAAAATAGTTAAAAATATTCATTGTTATAAATAAAAGGAAAAAACAGCATGATTTGTAATCTCAAAATAACTGTGAATAATAAGAATAATAGAATAATTTTATTTTATCGCTACATCACCAATAACATTTAACAACCACTTACATTATTTATCATAACTATATCAAACCAGAAACATCCCACATTTACTGTAAATGATAAAAATTTAATGCTCTCATAAATTTGGACATGTGATTATTATGATTTGAGAAAGCTGTGTAGTGGACAGATAAAGCTTGATTGACATTCACTTGGGCACAGCACATGCATTTCTAAGTATTTTTTGAATCTTCCTTCTCCTCAAATCCCTCAACCAGGGCTCATAAAATTCTTTCATTCTAACTCAAGGATATTTTCCTGTCTGCCAGGATGCTATTATTGAAGAACAGGCAGTGCTGGCATGGATTTGGGTGCATAATTGAAGAATAATTTTTATACATTTAAAAACTATATTTTTATTGATTTTTAGCGAGGAAGGGAGAGGGAGACATAGAGAGAGACACATCAATCTGCTGCCTCCTGCAGGCCCTCTCTTGGAGATGGAGCCCGCAACCAGGGCATGTGCCTTGACTGGGAATCCAACCAGCAACATTTTGGTGCATGGGACGACACCCAATCAATTCAACCACACCGGCCAAGGATAATTTTCTTACCTTTAAGGGACAAAATACTCATGACCAGAAAAGAGGAAAGAAAGAGAGGAGTGACACACCCCGCCCCCTCCCATCAATCGGCCAAAGCGTGGCCTCCATCCATGTTCCAAGCACCAGGAACCTGCATGGAACCTGGGTGAGTTCCATGTTGTTCTTATTGTCACATGTCAGGGCCAGTCACCAGAACTCTGTTCTCCATCATTTGTCCAGTTTGGAGTGGCATCCTCTATAACTTCAGGCTCTCCACAGCCCCTCATCAGATAATCTTCTGCCTGACAGTGGCCTGGAACACTTGTAATGCCCACACTCCCCAAAGGACAAAACTTTAGCCATTTTAAGGGGTGATGGTGACTTGAAACCAAATTTTTTCCTTGAACCAAGGGGACAAGGTGGAATCAGTTTGAAATTGCCTACCTAGATGGTAGAGCAGAAGAAAAGAATGAATCTTTTACATGGAATTTTATATGCTTGGATAGGTTATGAATTTTAGAAAAACATAATTGCAAAGTTTCAGCCTTCTTAAGCATTGGCATTTTCATGAATTTCAAATATATGCAAAGAGAGGATTTTTCCTAGATTTGTGTAAAAATGAGCTGCACTGGCCATAAAAGTTAATGTTTTTATTTTCATGAAAGTCCAAATTGGATATAAAACATTATTTTAAAATGTGTTTATATACAAACAATATATATAATATATACACACATGTGCATACATATATAAGGGATGTAACCCAGAGATATATATGTGTTTGTGTGAGTATGTGTGTGTACACCTATATGCATACAGGTTAAACTATATATATTTAGGAAGAAGTAAATGAAATCAAGTATTTGAAGAACATCTGAAGCACCCCAGGCTTCCAGAGAACATAACTGGAAAATCACTGTTCTGGGCTCTGGATACTACAAGGATGGATAAGAGGGTGTCCGCCTGAGAGAACCACGTAATCTTAGAGGGGCTGCTCAATAAAACGTGCATCAATATAACTTGTTGGTTTGTTTCCAACTAGAATGATGATAATTGTTTTTGCAAAGGGAAAATTTTCTCTTTTGCTTTTACTCAGTTTAACATTATTTCTACAGCCTTCAATGCTTAAAGAATAAAAAATATTTTGTGCAAAGATTTAGATTTAATGTTGCGTTTAAAAACTTCAAAGATAGACGTAATTTTGAGGGATGCTCCTGAAGTTTCTGATTCTCCCCAGTCGCTTAACCAGTGTGACTCAGGACAGGTCAGTGTATGGACCAAGCCCAGCATTTGCTTTTTTTCAGAAACAGAAGACTAGAAAAATGGTCTTCTGTCAAACTATAGATGGCATCTTTAATACATGATCTCAGACATCATCTAAACTTCCCTAGGACTAAAATGATGGTGTAACAAAACTTACCAGTTCTAAGATTCACAAAGACTACGTCATGTCTTAATATTAGATCAATCTTAGTTTCAATTATTTAAAAAAAATATTTGTTCAATTTTAGTCTCAATTATTTTTGAATAGATAATACGTTAATATGATTCAAATTGTTACAAAGGCATCAGCGAGTATTTAATGAAAACTGTCTATTCTATAACTGCTCCATAGTCATTCAGCTTCTCCCAGGAGTCAACCAGTGTTACCACTTTCTAGCATATCCTTCCAGATTTTTTGAATAAATCCAGATTATTTTATCCTAAATTAGTCAGTACTTATAAGTATATTCCCCCTGACACACCTTTAAAAAACTTAAGTGGTAGCATATTATATACTCTGTTCTTATTTTACTTTACTATACACTTGCCTTTTTTTCCCTAAGGTATATACCGTGGCAAACACTTCATATGTGTTCATAAGAGCTTCCCCCCCCCCTTGTACAGGGCATGGTATTCCTTTGAATTGATGCACTATTGCATTTAAGTGTTGAAGATCATTTTAAAATCAGGGTTAAATCATCCTTGTGTGAAATGTTGGAAGAATATGATTTCCTAAGAGATGTTCTGTTGCCCCCTTGATGATTGTAGACACATAAAAGACTGAGACCCACTTGCCTAGAGTAGCAGAAGGATCACACATGTGTTACTTTGGTCCACATTCATCCAGTGGCTTCAGAATGGCAAATGATATTGGTTATTCCACATTTATACTCTCTTCTGCAAGGCCAACATTTTGAAATCCCAAAATATCAAACTTAGAAATAATTAAGGGTCAGAGAGAGGAAATTCTCTCGATGCAAGTGAGAAGGGAAAAAAAAAAGTTAGAAACTCCTGTAGCTTGTCTGGGATTAAATGCCTGTTAAAGAACAAAAATTTAATGGACTCAATCTGAAGATCTAACCGGCTTTACTGAATGATTCATGAATCAGGCAGCATCCCATCTGACAAGCAGAGAAGTGCTCTGAGGAGCTCCACAATGTGGAAGGCTTTTATAGGCAGAAACTGGGCTTGACAAGAAAATTATTAGCAAAAGAAAAGAAAGGATTGTTTCAGGGGTTACCTTCCCTTAGGGGAAAGGAGTCTTATCAGGCAGATGGCCTCAGCTTCCTTTGGGGGCATGGAAAGGGCTCATGTGACCATTGGTACTGAGCAGACAATTCCAGAATGACTGATTAAAATTCATTACTGGAGAAGGTGGAAACTACAATTAGGTTTGGTGGTATGAGCATTAGCACAGTGATTCGATTTGGGGTCTCTGGTTTTCTCTTTAACATGTTAAAGGTCTTTTTCAAATAAGGGAGACATGGCACTTTGTTCAGAGTGATGAGAAAATATTGGAAATAAGAGTAGGAAAGATAGAAGGAAAGGATGCCTGTACCAGGTTTTTGTTTTGTTTTGTCTTTTTTTTCTGTTGGGGGAATGAGCTCTATCTTGGTAATATGGGACCACTAGTGCCATGGTTAGCATTTCATGGCCTGAGTCAATAGGCTCTTTGTAGGGGTGGTAAAATTCTGTTCTAGGACACACAGTAGACAAATGTGTGGGTGAGTCCTTTGGAATAAAACACATTGTAAACATTCTAGATTACTTTTCCATGTGACATTGGACTTACTGATAAAACTATTGCCAAAGGGACTGTTGTTACTCCCTAATTGTTTGGGCTGCTCCATTTCAGACCTTCTCTGAACATCATGTTCTTATGACAAGGCAGTCCAAGAAGGGCAATATGATCATCAAAATGATGGTCACTGTTCAAGACTCTGTTTCCTTTCTTATTTCTAGCTAATGTAAATGAAAGATTAGAATTTAGCTTTCCAAATCTGCCTAGTATGTAAGTGTTCAAATTTTACTGCTCTGTAGTACATTTTAGCCTTTTCTCCAGTATTCCTATATTTAATTCCCCTGTTCCACAAGACTCATGTACTATCCACACAGGGGAGAAAATGCTAATTTCAACAATCTGTACCTAAAATAAAGCTCTGTGAGGATCACATTTGGCTACACTCAGATATAATAGCAGGTGAATTCACCAATAAGTTTGTCCTACCCCCAACTTCAAATCCATGAGCCAGGCCTATGAGCTTACTGTACTCACCTCCCATTCATTTATGCAAAATGAGATTAGAAATGAGTAAGACGCAGTGTTGTAGATGGTATAAAAAGTTCTCTGTCATTCTGCAGCTGTGCCCATCTCTGCTGTGAGAGGGCCTCCTCACGTTCCTCAGATGGATACCGTGTGGGAGAGTCTTCTTCCTAAGGGCTCCAAACGGAAGCAGTAGAAGCTGCTTTATGCTTCCTTCTCAGCATTTGAAATCTTCCTTCCCTTGTTGGGGATAATAGCTCTCAGACTCACATGAGCCCTGTACTCACGCTACTCTCTTTTCTTTTGAATTTCCCCTTTGCCCTGTCTTCCTTGTTGGGAAGGGTCTCCCTTTTATTTCCAGGCGGAAGGGACTGTCCCTCATTCACTCTCACAGTTCTCTCTTTCTAAAGCCCATCTAATCAAAGAAACACAACAAAACAAAACAGAGCGACAAACAAAAACCCCAAAACAAACACAAAGAAAGAAAGACGCTGTAGGTTGAGACCATTCAAGTTGGGATATGTGGGTGAACAAGGTTAACGAGTAAATCTTTCTCTGAACAAAAATCTCTCAAAATATTGTCATTTAAAAATTCTACAATGAGCCTGGCCGGGTGTGGCTCAGGGGTTGAGCATCGCCCTAGGATCCAGGAGATTGAGGTTGGATTCCTGGTCAGGGCCCATGCCCGGGTTGCGGGCTCGGTCCCCAGTAGGAGGCGTGCAGGAGGCAGCTGATCAATGGCTCTCTCATCATGGATGTTTCTCTCTCTCCTTCTCCCTTCCTCTCTCTGAAATCAATAAAGAAATATTTTTTTAAAAAATCGTATAATGATAGATGAATATTAATGCTTCATTTTCTTTGCATTCCTGCTATAACAGTTGTAATCCTCTCTAAGGCATTGAATAGGAAGATCATATACAAAGAAGTAAAAAAAATTCAAAATATCATCCATATTAAATATGCATGTATTTTCTTGTCTGTGTCTATTGATCAGCCCCTGCCATCTTGCCTTCAGTAAATTGACTTTATTTCTGACCATTTGCTTCAGTAATAATGGTGTGTCTCACTCCAAGGTTCTCTTCTCCCTGTCTCTAGGACATTCTTGTGGATCACTTTTAGTATCCAGAATTTTATGGATATTACTTCTTTTACCTTCATCTAGCTCGTGTCGTTTCTAAGTTCACTATATCCTCTTGCCTGTCCCTTTTATCTATTAGGCACGTTTGTATCCCCAACCTTTGAGTCCCAAGCCTATTTCTTTTCCTTCTATACACTTCCTTGCCCTAACTGACCCTGGCTCTCCAGTTCATTGGCAAGCATTTACTGGGCACCAGTTGTGTGTAATCTTATCCTTTTGGCATTTTCTGTTTCACCAATCTGTTGACATTTCAGTGCCTTAGCAAATCCTGCATTTTCTTAACCCTAAAGCAGTTGAGTGATACCAACTCTAAAAGGCTCTCATTTCTAGACTGAAGAGGTGCTGCTTCCTTCATGTGCCAAGAACAGAGCCCAGCACATTATTAGCTTGGATTTTATTTTACAGGAAATAGAGTCATAAATTTTTGAGCAGGAGAATAATGATTACACATGACATTCTGGGATGATATTTGTAGGAGTAACAGGCAGCAGTGCTTGTGCTTTGAAGTGTGTATACACAGTAATACAGGTACTGCAACAACGCAGAAATGAGAGTAAACAGACTGAAAGAACTAAATGACTTCCGACTGATTCAGTAGACGACAAAGAAGCCCATGGTTAGAAGGTAAAAAAGAGGTTGTCAGCAAATAAGAAGCAAGTATGGAAGTAGAATAATATTCTTCCATGAGGGTCAACATAACGGGGGAACAAATGTCATTGACTGAGTCCTTTCATATGCATGAAATACATAGCAAATGTTTTCCTGCTGAGGTTGAATAGTCGAAATGCAGTTTCAGAGCTGTGGTAGAGCTAGAGGTTATTTGGAGGAAACTGCAGAGGGAAATGAGTTACCAGGTAATTGTGCATGCAGGGCCCAAAGCTATTGCACACTTTTCTTTTGATAGGATCTCACATCAAGATCATCTGAAAATTCCAGTTGAGAACTGTACTCTATATGTTGGCTCATCTGTCTTGCAGGGGTGGGGAGGCCTCAGGACTTCCCATTTTTGCATCCTGTTACCTTTAGTAAGGCCTGTCTCTGCTCCTGTTCAGCCGTCCTATACTCCCAGGACTCCTTTGCCACAGCAGGAGTGAGGCTTGCTGAAGAGCTCCAGGCTTCCAGACGCTCTTCTGACTGGCTGTGACTATACTTTTTAATTTTTAAATTGGGGGCATTATAAAATCATAAATGTTTCTAGATTTCAAAACAAACAATTTCTCCTTAGTTGTCCTGATAAAAGAAGATCTATCTTTGTTCTGATGGAACATCAATCAGCTTGAAACAAGAATTAGAAAACCAACAGTCTTCTAAGACCAGGCAGGTATGTTGCAAATGTGTTCATTAGACTATTGTGAGTAACTCCCTCTAGTAAACTGGTAGGGTGCTCCACCCAATAACATGCAAACTAAATGCTTTTAAAATACTCTTTACTGCAGGTTACCAACAGGAATACATATGTGTTTGAAGAATATGTTTTAAGGAGCTTATGTTAAATGGAGGTGTAGAGAGAAGGACCTCCCATGAGTTTCTGCTTTTATCATGTTATGGGCTAGTCACACAACTCGCCCTGTATCAAATGGATGTTCAGATTGGACCTCATATTTTACATCATATCTTTGCTGTGACTTAGGTAAAAGTTTAGAAAATTAAAAGGCAATAAGAGTAGCTTACTGAATTGTTACTATGATTGGCCACAATATTATCCTAGATCTTGGAATAGGTCAATTTTTGCATTCTTAGTACTAGAATTATTCTAATCTCCACCCACTTCTAGACAAGTCTGAAGCTGTAGAAAAACTTTGACAAAAAGCAAAAGCAAATTTCTTTAAAACCGCAATAAAAAACAAATGAATACTGTTGTAACTTAACATGGCTGTTTATTTTCTCTTTAGTATTTTTATTTCAAGATTTAGAAATTATAGGTTAATAATAGAATTAGTATTCTGAACATTACTGTCAATGCTCATGGGAAATTAATTTTATTTATTTAATTAAATGGTTTATACTTTGTTATACACTTAAATATGGCTTTAGTTTATCAGTGGGTCATATATTTCCCTATAAAAATGTGTCTATGATATTTTCATGAAATTTAATAGAAGAATAGCAGTATAGTATCAGAAATTTGCTTACAAACTCCTCTGTATTTCAATAAAAAATATTGTGAAGCAAAAAGATGAAGTTTTATAATATTTACATTATGATAAGATATTTAACATTAATTTCAAATAGGTGTAATCCCAGATCCTATAGGATCATTCCCTTGAAGCACAGAACAGAAAGGCAGAGATATCTTTTCATATACAATGTAGGGGAAGAAAAGATAGGAAATAAACTGGTTTTCAGCCCAGGGACTATTAGATTTTGTTTGTAGCATCCCATTCTATTTCTTACCAGTGAAATTTTCCATTCGTAGAGGACAATGCTCATTGAACAGCAGGTGTGTATATCTAAGGGTTTGTTTAACTTAAAGAGATACATTATCTCCAAGTTTTCCAAACAAAAATGGCCAGTTCAAAGTACTATGACCAGTGGCATGCAAACTGAAGCAATCAGTGCAAGGCTGGTGATGCTCTGTTAAAATTTCAAAGGTTACCATGCGTGGGCTTTAGAATTTGCTTAGGGAAGTGTGATAACCTTGACTCTCAGTGAGGTACAAATTTATCAATCTGAGCCCCATCATCCACGTTTAAATCATCAATTTTTTTCCTCAAGATTGAGGCAATCATATTCCACTATAGATTACTTGGTTCTTATAGCTGAGTGACTATATTTTGTATTTGCTTTTCCTGATGTCTTGCCATTTTAATTTGTTATATTTAGAGTTTAATTTTAGTTCAATTTGTTCAACTCAATGACAGGTGGGCTCACAGTTATTAGGGATCTACAATGGCCTTTGTGCAAATAACAGGATTAGGCGTGCCACTTGATTGGCAAACTCAAGTTCAGGCTTTTTGTATGTTTAGTTTCTAAGTGCTAAAACAGAAATAGACCTTGATTTTATTCTAGAAACCAGATATCTCACTTTTAACAAAAATCTCACTGGTTAACAAAGATGAATCTTTCATTGAAAACATATGAACACTCATTGGTTGATGATAAGCCTTCTCAAAACTCTTAATAGACTCTCAGTGTTCAAGCTCATTTACTCAGTGAGCATGTCATAAAGCCCATTTGGATCTCCCCTTCCCAGTTTTAATGTGATAGCTTCTCAGTGTTTTGTTAAGTTTCTAAAAAACCAAACTTGCCTTTCTCCTTTACAAGGCATAACCAAACCACAGCTGTTATTGTTATCTCCTGATTTTATTCTTTCCCCTGCCACAAAAATAAGTCATGCTTTTTTTCTTGGATATTTGAGTCCTTAATTGGTAAATCTTCCTCTTCTTTCATAGATTATCTATTTTAGGTATTTTAAATGAAGACTTGGATAATGGAAAGCTACTAGACCCCAACTTCGAAGAACCAGGGATTTTGTCTTGGGTCTACCACTCATTCACATTTTAACCTTAGACAAGTTTGTTCTCTCTAGACTGTTCTCATGGTCTCCCAGTGCTGTTGGAAGAATTATATTTAACATTAGACAAGATATTATGTTGCATTGCTATATATCATTATTGTACTCATTAGGTACTGGAATGAAAGACTAGTGCCTACTCAATTAAATTATGTGGATTATATTTTTAACTAAAAAGAAATATTCATGGTTTAACAAAGGATTTTTTTCTTATCTGTGAATTTAAATGGCAAGTCTTAAAACATACAAAATTAAATAACATTCAATTATGTTTTTAACCAGAGATAATATTGAACAGAATGAAATTAAATAAAAATCAATTTGGAACAGAACAGAGAACCCAGAAATAAACCCTCCCTTATATGGTTAATTAATCTAAGATAAATGAGCCAAGAATGTCAAATGGAGAAAAGACAGTCCCTTTACCCAGTAGTGTTGGGAAAACTGGACAGATACATGCAAAAATTGGAACTCGACCACTCTCTTACACCATCTACAAAATAAGCTCAAAATAGATTAAACACTTAAAGGTAAGATCTCAAGCCATAAAAGTCCTGGAAGACATAGATAGTAGACTGTTTGACATCACTTTTAGTCTTAGTAATATCTTTTTGGATATACTTCTTGAGTAAGGGATACAAAAGCAAAAATAAACATATGGGACAATATCAACCTAAAAACTTCTTTACATTGAAGAAAATCATCAACAAAACAAACAGATAACCTACTAAATGAGAGAAAATATTTGCAAATGATAAATAATGTGTTGATATCCCCCCCCCCCAAAATATAAGGAACTTATACAACTCAGTAACAAAAAGAAATAATCCACTCAATCAATGGGCAGAGGACATGAAGAGACATTTCTCCAAAGAACACATATAGATGGCCAATAATCATATAAGAAGATACGCATCATCACTAATCATTAGAGAAATCCAATTCAAAACCACAATTAGATACCACTTCACAATCCTTAGAATGACTATCATCAAAAAGCCAACAAAACACAACTTTTGGTGAGGATGTGGCGGAAAGGGCACCCTCATGCACTGTTGGTGGGATTGCAAATGGTGCAGTCACTGGAAAACAGCATGGAGATTCCTCAAGAAAATAAAAATAAAACTACCATTTAACACAGCATTTCCACTTTTGGGTTTTCTGTAGAAAATAAAAACACTAGTTTGAAAATATAAATGTACCTCTGTGTTCATTGCAGCATTATTTACAATAGCCAAGATCTGGAAGCAACCTAGGTGTCCATCAATAGGTGAATGGACAAAGAGGTGGTACATATACACAATGGAATATTACTCAGCCATAAAAAGAATGAAATCTTGCCATTTGCCACAACATGGATGGACCTCGAGGGTATTATCCTAAGTGAAATAAGTCAGACAGAGAAAAGAAATATCCCATGATTTCATGTATATGTGGAATTAAAAAATCAGAACACATATAAACAACAAAACAACTGAAAACTAACAAAACTAAAACAGACTCATAGAAACAAAGAACAAACTTACGGTTGCCAGAAAGGAGGGAGATGGAGGAATGGGTGGAAAAAGTAAAGTGGAATATAGTTAATTATAGTGTGTCAACTGCATGGTGACAGATGGTTACTAGATTAGTGTGGTGTTCACAGAGCAATATACATATATAAATGTCAAATCACTATGTTGTACACCTGAAACTATAATATTGTATGCCAACAATACTTTAATAAAAAAATCTATTTATTTATCTCAGAAAATTCAGGTAGTGATTTGCCACATATAGGGATCAAATCATTTGATTCTGAAAGCAGTAATTTGATCGATAAAATACTGGGGATAATATTGCTCTCTATTAAATGTATTTGTTTTATCATAAGAAAAGAAAAGAAGAAAATTGGTTAATTGTCTAAAAAGAATTTTACGTTTTATATGATTAATTCAGCAACCATTGTTGGATATCTACTCAGTCTTTAACGCATGCTTACTGAATGTCCAGTGTTCTACTCGCCAGGGAGAGAGTGAGAATCAAGACAGAGGGTGGTGTTCTATAGGAGCCCACAGTCAAGAGAGAGAGTTGTTTTGTAAGTAAGAGTGAGGAGCCAGAAGGCCTTGGAAAGGCAGGATGAAAATTCTGATGAAGCTCAGACTGTGGTAAGAGGGAAGGGCAAGAGTTCTGAATTCCCCATGGGAACTTCATTTTTAATTAGAACAGCAAATAGCATTACAATGTTGAGTGGAATTTCAGGGTGATGATTTCTTTCCAAGGACAGGTTCTTTTAAACTATAGTTAAGTCAAATTTGCAGTGTCAGGAGTTTTGAGTGACATTTCCTCCCAGAGCTCCAACAACACACATATGGTCAGCCCTGCCCCTGACCTTGGTTAATGTGTAGGGAACCTGAAGGAGTTCTGTGAGTCTGAAATAATGTGCTGATTATATGGATAAAGTCTGTGGGCTCCGTGATGCTTAGAGGTGCAGCTGAGTGGCCTGGTTAAGAGCACGGATTCTGAAGCCAAACTGCCTGGCTTGGCATCCTGACCCCACTACTAAGTAGCTGTGCACCCTTACATTAGTTAAGCTACTTAACCGATACTTCAAGCTCTTCATCTGTTAAATGGGCACAATAATAGTACCTGCCTCAGGTGTGAGGGTAAATGCATGCATATGTGTCAAGTGCTTAGCACAGCAACTGGTCCATCATAAGTTCTATTTAAGTGTTTCTTTTGGGAGTAAAAACTTATTTCCCCTGGCTGATGCCACCCAGCCTTATCTCTTGGGGACTTGTCTCTTGACGGTATTGGCATGTGGAGTGAGTCACTCACTAATTCTTTCATTCACTGTACGAATATTTATTGTGCATTTACCATTTGCCAGTCACTCACCCAGGAGGTCTAGCCAGCCCCATATATAGTTTACTATTGTTTGTGGGCTTTTATTTTTCACAGCTTTGTCCAGTAACTCATTACTGTGGTGTTAGCAAATTCAGAGTTAAGAGGACAATTTTAAGGATCTACTGTATATTTTCTCATATATTTCAGTATTTAAAAGGATTGTTATATGAAAGGGTCTGCTGAACAGGTCTGATATACTATTTCTACTTGGCTAGATTCTCTAATATTTTAATTGAAATCACATGTCTCTTATTTGTTCCAGTACCATGTTTTGTATTTATTTTTTAATTGAATTCTCTTAAAACATGTCCTCAATTCATTAGCTATATTTATAGAATTATATTCTATAATTTCTCTGTTGGCATAGTAAGCTTGCTATGGTATATGCTTATAAACATAAAATTTGCTACTATTTATGTGAAAAATTTAGACCAGAACATCACATACTATAATGATTTATGAATTTGATGTATATTCAGAATCAGTAGAGTGTATGAGAAAGTGTGTGTTATCTCTTGGGTATTAAAATCAGCTGATCAGTTCTGACAGTATTTGATAGCTTCAAATATATTTGTTATTTGAAGCAGTGAAGGTTCCTATATTGCTATATATTTTTTTTTGACAAAAGATAAGTCTATTGATTTTCAAGGAACAGGACCATTTAGATTTATATTCTCTGCACTCAGTTTCATAGCACAAATAATCCTGCTGAATGGAAATAAAATACTAACTTCAAAATATGGCCTTTAAAAACTGTAGTTCCCTACTCTACGATGAACATTTGTTTTATTATTGTGACATTTCTGAAGTTAGGAAGCATCTTACAATTGATATGTGTTTTTTAATGGTGTCTTTCTCTTGTCCTTCTTTCCTCCCTTCCCAAATTATTATTAAATTAAAATTTTATTAAGTTATTAAATTATATCTCAAGCATGACATATTAAAATGGAAGGAAAATGTAAATTGAATGGAATATGAGATTACCCATTTTTGTTTCATTTCATGAATGATAGGTAATTAAAAATAAACAAATTAAGCAGCTATTCCTATGGATTTTTCAAATTAATGAAATTTCACTAGCATTTTTAATTTCCCAAGATTTTTGTAAACTATAGAATTCTAGTAGTGTGTCACTATAATCTCTACTCATACATTGGATTTTATGAAAATATGTTTAAAAGTACATGTTGAAAATATTTACTATTTATTTATTCAACAGTGGTGTATTGGAAACAAGGCATTTTTCTTACACCTTTAGCATAATTCCTGGCACTCTACAGACACTCAGTAAATATTTGTGGAAAGATTGACTAAAACAATGATTGATTCAAAAGAACATAATCTATCTTAAAGTGATCTCAAGATTCCTTTTAAATTATTTACTAGCACATCTAATTAAATTCTATGAATAAAACAGTGAAACAAAAATAGCAAGACGTGTAGCAAATCCAGGTGGCCCGATTCAATCAGAAATTGTTTCCATTGTTTAAAGACAATCACTAGAAAAAGTTATTGATAAAAATGGAAAAAATTAAGTTATTGATAAATTTTATGTGTTTATTAAACATGTGCACATAGATATAATATTGTGGCTATATATTAAACAAATGCTCATTTTGAGATACTGATAATATAATCAAGGTGAGTGAACTTTTAAAAATACACATCTTGTTTCTTTTGAAAACATCTGAATATGAATTATTCTTATAAAATTATATAATTTATAAATAATAGAAAAAAATGAGCCTGAATACTTAATCTATTTAAATTATTATTTTTTCATTTTTATATATGTGCTATATTGGGTATGAAACCCCAGGGTTTGCTAAAAATATGGTGGAATCTAGATAAATTTTCAAAGCAAAATTAGTTTTAATATACTTACATACATGTAGGTATATGTATATGTTTTGTAAATAAAGCAGTTGTGTAAGGACGTAACTTTCCTTACATTTTGTAACTAAAATTCAGTTCAATTTTGAACCTGCTGAAGTGGAGAAGTTTTCACCTTCATCAGTTTGGGGTGTCCTTGCTTTCCCTGAGTTGGCTAAGACATGGCACGGGGCGCCAAGACCTGGGATGAGGTGCCCATTGCCTCTTGGTTGCCTGCACAGCTATCTGCCAGGACGCGAGCGGTTGCCCTCTGGCCTCTGATCTTTAGGCGCTTGCCTCGCAGGTGCCCCTCCATCTTGCGGCAGCCCTTTAGTTCCGACAAGTTCCCTGTTTCTCCTGTATCAAGCTTGGGGATACTGGAGTCATTTGGGTGCTTCTCCCTATCTCTTTAAACCTCCCGAGGCTGGGGCTGCTTAAGACATGCCACACAGTCATTTCTTTTCTGGGGTCTTGCCCCCTCCCAGAGCCCTTCCTGGAATAGAATATGGTGCCCATCCCTCTCTGAAGATATTAATTTTTTTTAAAAAAAATCTTTATTGATTTCAGAGAGAGGAAGGCAGAGGGAGAGAGAGATAGAAACGCAATGATGAGAGAGTCACTGATCAGCTACTGCTGCACGCAACCTACTGGGGATCGAGCCCGCAACCCGGGCATGTGCCCTGACTGGGAATCGAACCCCGATCGCCTGGATCCTACCTCGATGCTCAACCTCTGAGCCACACCAGCCGGGATCAAGATATTAATTTTTTCTTTACCTTTCCTATGCTATTCAAGAAAAAGAGAGCCTGTCAGCCAAGGCTTTCTCTCTGACCTCAATGAACCATATTCTTGTTCCTTCCGTCCATGGCCATCTTCCCTCAGTCTGAGGGATTACGTGTCGTCTCTCCTCATGTCCTCTGCTCTTCCCCAAGTATCCTCCCAAACATTTTGTCTACTTTAGGAATCCTCTCAGCTCCTCTAAGAGCTTAAGTTTTAGAGGCCAATGACAAAGGAGCTCTTTGTCCATCTTTCCATCATTTCACATCCCTTTCCCAAAGCATTTAGCACACAATGGCCTAATTACTGGATGGCTAATGCCAATGTTCTTCTGAAGAAAGGAAGATAATTTTCTAGATCAGGAACTGTTATCCCTCCACAAAGGTACTGGGGTTTTATTTTGTGAGGACAGGTCATCTTCAGTTCGTGAGTATTTGGTAAAAATCCAATGACTAGTGTCAACTCCCAAGACTCTGGGAATCCTCATGTAAAGAAAGGGGATCCTGAGGCATTCTTTATTGTCAAATTAAGATAGAAGGTAAGGATCCTTAGAGAAATGATCTTTCCTGTGATGTTTTTGAAAATGATAAAATGGGACCATTTAACAGTGAGTCTTAATTCCTTTAAAAACATTTAAATAGTGTGAACACCAGAGGAAGCCTATCAATGATACATAGTAACTATTATCTCTTGCTGGGAGCTGGAAAACTGAGACAGAGAAGCACTTCATTCCAAGGTCACAGCATGTTAGCGGCAGAATTCAGAACTGACTCCACCTCGTTTTAACACTTATATCAGAATTCTGCGAGGTGCCTGGCACTATTCTAGGTGCTTAACATGCAGATAAGAAATACAATTAAAATTTCTAGTGTTTTAAATTTTTTTTTCCCTTTAGGGATTCCAGATTAATTTTGGCTGCTTTTAACTGTGTTATTAAAATATTTTGAAATAGGGAAAATGTAAAGTTTCCTTACAAAGGGTGTACAGGTTAGCCTTGCAAATACTTCATGGAGTTACCTGTGCACATATCATGAGAACTGGATATAAATGAGTGCGTATGCGTATTCTCTCTCCCTCTACCTAAAGCATATCCTGTGTTCTAAACTTCTTGGATTCTTCATTCCCATTTGTTTTCTTGTTTTTTTTAGACACCGTAATTGCCACATATACATGGACTTGTGTTCTTACGACATATAATAACAATAATAATAGCTATAATAATAATAGCCAACATTTATTTAGTACTTGCTATGTGCCTGGTACTATCTAGGCACTTTATATGTGTGAATTCACTGACTCCTTTAAAACAAACTCATGTCCCCAATTTATAGTTGAGGAATTTGAGTCATACAGAAGTAAAGTAACTTGTCCAATGGCAAAAACTGGTAAGTGGCAGGAGGATCACAAGCAGGGAGTCTGTGTGTGTAGTCGCTTCTCTATCTGCATAGAAAAGTGGGACTGACTTGTTGAATCCCTGCCTACGAGATCTTCCTGACTGATAACACAAATGACCGATTCAGCATTTCTCTTTCTCCCCACATCCAGCCTACTCCCTGGAGGTCATTTTGTGTGTGGACTTTCTGTAATTCATTTGCCCAAAGTATACTTTTCCATGGACATAGTTCAATCTTTGCTGATTAGACTTGTAAAGTATTTGCTGTCTTCCTGGGTTTTGCAAATTATCTGTGGTAAAGAGTTAAAGTGTAAACATCGGGTCATTGGCCTTTGACATGGTGGGTGGTCTGATACTATAGTTTAAAAATCTTTAGTGAATTCATTCTTTAATATGTTGATGGATTTCTGCAGGATGCTTATTTGTATATGAAAGGAATTAACTATGATTATAGGTGGTTGTAAAGTTTAAGAGGTTGGCTATCTTTATATATTAAAATTTAAAAGTGTTATGGATGAATAAAAGTGCATATTGCATGGACCTCTACTTAGCAAGTCATGGCCTAATGTCTTGTATTATAGATTTTTTTTTTTGCCTGTCTTTACTTTTTAATTTGTAAAACCCTTGTGAGAAATTACTATGTATGTGCACATTTTTGTTTCCGATACAATGTATATTCTCAAGAAATATTTTGAATTAACTATTTGTCCAAGTTAAATACAACTATAAATCTATCTCATTCTTTGCACAATTTAAATCTTAGGGTCGCAGTAGATAGGTGTGGTCAACAAGCTAGGTATTGTGTCACTAATTCAGGGAGTGTGATGTGACTAAGCAATCATTGTTCATGAGGATAACCAAGTGATATCACACAGAAATATCCACTTGCAAGTATTTTTAGAGATAAGTAAAAATAGAGATTTATTATCTTTCCTATCAGGGTAAACTTGGTTTTCCTGTGTCGCATACATGTATCATTAATCAACAGTTAATTACTTAGTGAGTTCTCTCCATGTATTTACCATATATTTAGTTCTACTAAGTACTGGTGGGGATACAGAAATAAAATAACTAGAAACTTGCCTCTGCTGTGTTCAAGATACGTATCGAGTTAGCAGTCCTATCTACCACTAACCAGCAGCATTGCTTTGTATTACTTCTCTGCTAGGCTTCGACATCACTGACACTCGGTTTTCCTCTCACTTCTCAGCCGCTCCCCCTCGTCATTAGCTTCCTGTCGCTCTTCCTCCACCCGCAAGGCCCCTCCCTACATGTTGCAGTGCTAACGATTCTGTCCTTGGCACCCATTTCTTCTCTCTCTACAGGTGATCAGATGATCTCATTTAAATCCATGGCTTTAAACACATCTGTGTTTAAATACATCTATGTTATCTAGTTTTTCAATTTTTATCCACAACTAGGACTGCTCCCCTGAGTTCTGGGTTCATATTTTGAACCACATGACATTTCTACTAGATGTCTAATATATCTCAAGCTTCACAAGGCCAAACAGAACTATTATCTCCCTTAAATCTGGTATATCATCCCTCACGCCTGTACCCTACCAAGAAGGGCTCCAGCACAGGCCCAAACTTGTCACTGCTGAGTCATTTCCCCTCCTCATATCTCACATTTAATGTATCGGGAAGAGCCGACAGCACTACTCCCAAAATATACTCTGAGGCCTGACTACTGGTCACCATTCCCTTTGTGATAACCCTAGTCTAAATTACAATGGTCTCTTGCCTGGGCTGCCAGTGCCACAGCTACTGGATTTCCTGCCTTCCCTCCTGCCCACTGTGGTGTGTTATAGCCAGGCAGTGATCTTTCTAAAGCTTGAATCAGATCTTGCCATGCTGCTACTTAAGGATAAATTTCAACCTCCTTCCTGAGGTCTAGAGAACTCAGCTTCCGCCTCCCTCTGGATCTCATCTTTTTCTCTTCTCCCCTGTTCACTGCACTACAGCCGCCCTGGCCTTCTTTTCATCCCAGGAGCCTTTTTACTTACTTTAAATTACCTTTGCCCCCTGCCCCAATCTCACGCCTGTCTCCTTGTGACTTCCTCAGACAGCCGTCTTTGACACCCTTTTGTAAAGCTACAGCTCTTCACTAGCTGCATTCTCTCACAGAACCTGCTTTTATTATCTTCAACTTATCAGTATGTGAAATTAGCTGTTTGTTTATTTACTTATTTATTTACATTCATTTATGTATTTGCTGTCTTTCCCACTGGAATGTAAGCTTCGTGAGATTAAGGAATATGTATGCTTTGCTCAGTGCTGAATCTCTGGCACCTCCAGAACAGAGGCTGGGACATAGTAGGTCATGAAAAAATATTGGCTGAACTGACCTTTATATTCTTATCTCTAAAACAAAGGGCATGGAACCGATTCTCTCTAAGAACTTTTCCGGTCCTAAAATTTTGCCTTAGTTTCCTAACACTGACTTGGTCTGAATAATGAAGACAGCAAAATGTCCATGTCGCACCCACATTCTAAGGCCTAGATTAAGCCACACCGTGACCACAGTGCCCCGCAGCAATCTCTCCAGCCGTTCCTGTGTGGACAACTTTTGGGTCTCTACAGGCCAGCGTGAGGTTGGCCACACGCTGCTTTGCCTTCTTGGTTAAGTGCTCTTGCATGTATGCCTAGCGGCGCAATTTCATTCGAACACTTGGAGGTAAGACCCTGTGCTGGTCCCGGCCTGCTTTTCCTCGTGGTAATAATGATAATGCTAGCTAAAATTAATTATCAACATGTGCTACTGTTCACGCTTGATATGCATTAACTAGTGTAATCCTCACCGTGACACCATGAGACAACATTATTTCTAACATGGAGGGGAGAAAGTCAAGGCACAAGGAGTTGAAGTGACTTGCCCAATTCCATCTAGCCAGTAGTGGGGCTGGCGTTCAAACTTGGGATGTCTGTGCCCGAAGCCGTGCTCTTAATGAACGATAATGCCTCGTACAGCATCTCCTATGGATGCTAGAAATACAACAGACTCTAGATATTCATTCAAAAGAACTGAATGAATGAATAAGAAAGAAAGGAAACTATGCAGCAGCAGTTCTATCCAGAAAACTCCTGGGATAATTATTACCAAGAGGATGCTCATTCCATGAACATCTTATTTCCCCCCGGTTGCTGCTTTCACAAGGCCTACGTTTGTGCTGATCATTATAGTCCACTCTGCCTCTGCCTAACCCAGCAGTTTTGTATCTGACCACCCATCTGTCTTCACACAAATCCCACAGATGTCTCCTCTAGTCGACTTAGCTTGAAAGGGCAATTATCAGTACAGATAAACTGAAAACAAACTCCAGCCACATCTCCCGAGGAACAGCAGGTCTTTGTGTGGCTTAGACAGACTTTGCTTTCAGAGTTATGAAAGAGTATTCTCTCTGCATGTCTTCTAGAAGTGGTGAAGCAATCTTTGAAAAGGATATTTTCAAGTTAAAGTACTTTAAAATGAAACTTTGCATGACTCTTTCAGAAAGTAGAATAGAATAATATAAAATAGTAGATTCCAACTTTAGCTTATTGTCAGACTGCCTGAAATCTGACATAGTCACGGGTGTTTTAGTGCCTCATTCCTAACCCGGTCGCCAGTGCCTGTTTTCCTCTGCAGCCTGCACTGCCACCTCTACCAGCTGCCCACCTGGCCACTGTAGCCACTGGACTATTGCAGGACGGGTAAAAAGCAAGGCCTCTCAGAGATCTTCTTTCAGGAGAACAAAGAATAAAGCATAAGACAAGAAGGGTCCGTCTTCGTGTTATGTTCTGCAGCTCAATACAAGGAAAACTATTTCTACTGTCAGTGCTAATGGATATATATTTTTGAATATAAGGAAATTTGGGGACAATTTCAGTAGAGAGTAACTACCCTAATTTTTTGAAAGTCATCATAGATCAGATCTATACATAAATTAGACCTATACCCTCCTGACCTAAGACTGCCTGAGTTCATAACCCTTGCTCTATCGCTCACTAACTATTGACCTTGGGCAAATTATAATTTCAGTTACTTTGCCTTAACCTCAGTTTCCTCATTTGTAAAAGAGTGCTGCCCTTGGAAGGTTGTTTTGAGGAGTAAACGAGTTAATGCTGTGCGCTACTGAGAACAGGGATTGACACACTGTAGGTACTTTATAAATGTTTGTTAAATAACTGGTATCATTTTGCTCCTGACACACTTAGTAGAGTTGATATAGTTCTAACTTAACGTGAAAGCATCTGAGTGTTTACAGCCTTATCATGAATAAATGCAAAATTTCTATTGCTATTATATTTGCAATATTGACAATAAGTTCAGGGACTTTCATTATGCTTTCATAGATGTCAAGGAGTTGATGAACACCAGACTGGAAACTGTTTATCTGTTTGTTCATTTAGTCACTCATTCATTCAACTTACATTTATGGAGCACCTCCTATGTGACAGGAATATGTATAATTACTTACATTAATCTTAAATTTGCCAGAGATGAATACTTAATAGCCCTACTTAATTTTTCCCCACAATACAATCACTTTGCAAATTTTTACTTTTAATTTAATTCATGGGTTTAATGTCTATCTACTCAGTGTCTAGTACTAAACTGAGTTTTTGTTCAGAATACAATGAATAGGACAAATTATTACTCTTATAACATATTTATAATTTATTAAACCATAAAATCCAAGAGATCTGACAAAAATTAAAACAAAGTAATAGACAAGATTGGCTATTTTTAGAAAGAGAAGAAGAAAGAGAGAGAGAAATATCAATGTGAGAGCAAACCATCCATTGGCTGCCTCCTGCATGCCCCGTGCCAGAGATTGAGCCTGCAACCCAGACATATGCCCTGACTTGGAATCAAACCGACAACCTTCAGTGTATGGGACAATGCCCAACCAACTGAGCCACACTGGCCAGGGTGATACTTACACTAGTATATGTAATCTACTGATCAATTCCATTCATTTAATTTTACTAACAAAAGTACTGGCCATGATACACTAAATTTATTTCATGACATTGATGAAAAACTGAAATAAAAATAGTTGAAAATCAGGATATTTTTGTAGGTGTGTTTTAGAGATTTCTGGCAATAAGGAGCTTGTTTTAGAGAAAAACAAGGCTAATGTAGATCGTGGATTGTGTCTTATGGCATTAGGAAATAGGTTCCAGTTCACAGGGTATAGAAACTCTTTCTAGATGATCATAGCTACAGAGAGATTCCAACACATGAATAAGATGAACATAGTCCAGGGTGTAGAAAACCAAAAACCATTAGTAATAGCATGAAATCCAGTCATTACTTTTTCCTATACAAGCAATTTTTAGTTTAAAAAGAAGGGTATCTGTCCCTGCCGGTGGTGCTCAGTGGTCAGAGCACCCAAGGATCTTGGGTTCGATTCCCAGTCAAGAACACATACCTGGGTTGCAGGTTCGATAGATCTCTGGCCCTGGTCAAGGTGCATGTGGGAGGCAACCAGTCCATGTGTCTCTCTCACATTAATGTTTCTCTCTCTCTCCCCCCCCCTTCCACTCTCTCTGAAAATGAATGGCAAAAATATCCTTGGGTGGAGATTAACCAAAATAAATAAATAAATAAATAGATAGATAAATTAATGTATTAAAAAGAAGGGTGTCTGTGTTGATGTCTGACTGCACCATATATTTCCTATTGAGTAAAGTAATGTTATCCATACTCTCCCCTCCCTATCCCTGCAGATGTATTTCATATTTGATACTTTCCAGGAATATGCTCACAGTTTTAAAGTGATACTCAGAATGAGCCAATGAATAACCTCTGAATGGACTGATTTAGGTTATTGTAGTTGTCAGTTTGATTTGATTGAAGAGGAAATTGTACCTATGTGGTTAGTGGCCACGAGCAGCTTTCTTTACAGATGACCTTGCTTCACTGTGTGGTTGTCACTGCAAAGATTTTCATATTTTACCTCCTCAAACACTCCCTTTGCTTACTCACTAAACTGAATACAAAAGAATATAAATAGGAATTAGTATTGGCTTGGGACTTGAATTTGGGTGGGGAGGGCAAAGAAATGCCAGCCATATGGCACATGCTAAGAATTGAGCAACATTCTGGGCAATGGATGTGATTGCTGGGCCACTGGGATATATCCTTAGGCTACTTAAATAGACCAGTAATGCCTAATGACTAGAATGCTTTCAGTCTCTTCAGCTGGTCAGGATTGAAGGAAGTCAGCTTCTGTTAACCCCTTTACCTCCACTTTATCCCTCTAAGTAAACTAATTCCCAGACTGAATTTTAATGAGAAAAGAAAAATGTGGAAGGACACACAATATCAAGTTGCTCCTGACCTCTTACTACATGGGTGTAGTTACCCCTTGATCGGTCAAATTAAACTGACAGTCAATTAAGTTTTGAATGGCTCCTATATCCAAGGCATTCAGTGGATCTGGTGTTAGATATAGTGAGCATAAGAATGGTTTATGCCTTCAAGGACATTATCATATTGGGGATGTGGGACATAAATTGTAACATTTCAATCTAAATATCTAACAACTGCAGTGATCCAAAAAAAGAAAAGAGAAAACGTTTCTTAACAACCAAATAGAGATTCCAAAGTTCAAGCACCAAAGTTCAGCTCTAATGGTTATTTACAAGGGTTAGTTAGCCTCTGCCCTAGTGGGGTGCAACCTATTTGGTTGGATTTGGAGAACCTTAGAACCACCACCGTGGATTTTTCTCTTTGTTTTGTTATCTGTCTGAGATCCCACCCATTAGGAATTCACTGACAGAGCAGCAGTCCCTTCTAAAACGCCTCTATTTCTAGGAAGGCTAGGTGATGTTTCTGGAGGAAATAGAGTGACACCTACTTGGCTTTGCCTACAACTTAAGAAATGACAGTTTTGGCACAGGGTGTGCAGAGAGGAGGCACAGAGAACTAGAGGCAGGGTCTAGCACCTGAGAAAAGAATAGTGCTGGGGTGAGTCTTAGACATGTGTTTGAGGTATGCAGAGGGCAGTGAATGAGAGGAATTATGAGTCTCAGTGAAGGGCTGGAGAGGAAGGTGAGTGCCATAGAGAGAGTTTTCTTACTTTTCAGTTTAGTCCATGGCAATGCCTCTCTGCTCAGTGCATGCCCTCATTTTTCTTATGACTATTTCAACTTTTTCCATTTTTCTCAAATATTCGACCCCAAGCTCTTCATTCTTAGCATTCTCTCACACCATTTATAGAGAAAATAGAATCCATCATTAGTGGAACCCTTCTTGTTTCCTTCTAACTACTCACAAGTAAACATTTTCATTGATCCTAAACTCTCTTCAGCTACCCCATTCACATCCAAATTTCTTGGAAGAGATGTTTATACTGCAGTTATGAATTACCTCCCTTTCACTTCTCTAGCCACTATAATCTGGTTTAGTGTCTCATAATTCTATCAAAACAGCTCTGTTAAGACATCAGCAATCCATGCAACAAATGTCCCCCCCCCCCCAACATCTACTATCCCTGTCAGTAATATTTCTAACTCTTTACCTGTTCCACCTTAAACAGTCTCTTCCCTTATGTTCCCTGGTATAACACTACCTTGATAGTTTTCCTCTTGTCTGGACACCTGTTCTTTGACCTTGGATCTTTCTCAAGACTCCATAATGAGTCTCTCTTTGTCTCATATTGCTCTCCCCGGGCTATCTCAATCTGGCCCTGATGGGTGGCTCTCCAATAATATTCCAATCCTAGACTTCACCTCTGACCTCTAGACTATGTATCTATAACTATCTACTTGACATTTCTTCTTAGATATCTCAAAGGTCTCAAAGATGCTTACAATCAAACATGTCTACGTCATACTAATGGTCTTCACACATAGCTCTGTTTTTGTCATACCATAATCATTGAATTATACAAGGCAGAAGGCTAGAAATCATCATGACACCTCTATTTTTCTTAGCACCCATTTTTAATCCATCAAGTACTGCTAATTTTATCTCCTTGGAGTTTGTGCTGGGGAGATTCAACCTCCATCCCTGGCCCACCTCTTCTCTCTTGTCACCTCTGGCTCCACCCTGTACTATGAAAGGGCCTCATTTAGGTGCATGTGGAAACCACCCCTCATGTCCTGGCTCCTCCAAATAGTTGCCTCTTGGCCTCTTCTCAGGCCCAAGAGTACATACAGAAGTGATGTGGCCTGCCATGGGAAGATGTAAGCATATAAGAGGCCCTCTCAAGCCCTAGAAGAGATTCAGAGCTGTTAGAGCAGGGACTTCTAGGGTCAGGGTACATGAATCATGGTCTAGAAAAGGAGAAAGACAGGTGTTGGTGGGCATATACCCTTGGTTTTGTGGAGTTTTTCCCCTCTGGGGAAGAGCATAGCTGGAAGATGCCACAGAGGGCCTTCTAAAGCATGGATTTTAGAGAAGCTCTCTTGTTTGGGTCCATGCTTAGTACCACTCCTAAATATCTCTCCAATATGCCCACTTCTCTCCATTTCTATACCATTGATGTAGCTCAAGATTTCACCACCTGTTGCTAGGACTATTCCATTAGTCCTCTGACTATTCTTCCTGCATATACTCTTGCCCTCTTGAATCTCTTCACTACACTGCTTCCAGATAATCTTTCTGAGGCATACATTAGTTTATATTATTGAGCTAATAAAAGTCACTGAACTTTTCATTGTTTTTAGAATAAAGACCAAAAATATTTAATGTAGCTAAGATGACATGCAATGCCATTTATTCTCATGTTTCATGTCACACTCTGCTTCCCCTCCTCTTTTATGTCTTTTTAATGCTCTTTCTTACTTCAAGCATTTGTACATGTGTTGTGACTAGAAGATTAATTTCTTCCCTTATTACTCATGCCCATTAAAAAAATTGTGAGTTTAAAAGTCATGTCCCCAGGAAAGCCCTCTCAGACTTCTAGGCCCACGGTATTTTAAATTAATGCAGCCTGAATCAGGAACACTGTTTCATCACTTATTATTCGGGTGGTCTACCAACCTTGTCAATCATCTCAGATAAACCCCTTGGAAGTTTGGTAGTTTTCTATAAGGACAATATCTTCCTTTGGGGCTTGTAATATTAAAATGACAATTCCCATTCTTAGGTTTGCCTGAAAATATAAATAACTGAAAGTTCTGCTCTTCTTTTCTGACTGCCAACTTGTCTTTATTTCTTATTCCTAAAGGAAGTTCCATCGTCTTTTAAATGAGGCCTCTTTCCTTTCTGTTTTTGGTCTTATATAAAATATTTAGAAATTACACGTGCTCATATGTGTACTTCCCTCAGTCCTCTACCTATTCATTCCACTTCTCCAGGCCAAATTCCTTCACAAGCAAAAATGAACACAGAGAATGCAAATTTGATGTTTTATAGCCTGTTGAGTTGCATAGGTAGCTAAAGAGGTTAGAGCCCACACATCTTATTTATACATTAGATTGGCCTTGGATTTAGAGTTTCTCCACTATTACTTCTTTACACGCCAGGGACTCTTGTATTCTACATGCATGGTAATTTATATTGCTGAGTTATAATTATCTTTCTATATGTCCATCTCCCCTAAGAGGTTGTGGGCTCACTGAAGTCGGAGACTGTGTCTCATTAATCTTCTGTACTCCTCATAGCCTAGCAAATGTTTGGCATTTAGTGGGAACTCAATAAACTTTGACATGAATGAAAACTACGTGGTGCTCCTTAAAATAAATATAAAACACTGTTTTCTGGATTGTGCCCTGTCAGCAAGAACACTGGTGTTCTTAAATAAATAGTGAGTTTGTTGATGCCAAGACCATGTTTGCTTTTAGATACCATCATTCTTGATGTGTATTTTTGGCCATTTTTCCATGTAACAACAGAGAGACATTTGGACTCATCAATAACGGTTATTTACTTTTAAGACATTAAATAGTGAAGGCTAATTTATATAGTTTTAATGAATGAATAAATGTCTAGTATAAATATAAAAATTATAGTTGAAGTGAAATAGCAGTTGTGTGTATTTCATTTAGTGATTGAAACTATGGTGTTAAATATACTGAATATCTCACAATTGTGAATCAGAAGCATTTTGGAAAGAGAATGCCATTGTCAACATCATGTTACTGAAATTACTCCTTTATGTTGTTTGAATGCATATTTTTGTTGCAAAACATTAAGTAAGCTATTTTTGGAAAGAACCTTCAAGCCTATAAATTTTACTCTAACAGGATTTTTTTCAATGTCTATATAATGAAAAATGAAAAACTAATTAAAAAAATTCAGTGGTTATATATGAAATACTAATATTTAAAAATCATTTTGAAAACATTTACATTATATAGTTTATTATAGTTTTGCTAGAGATGAATTTCAAAAACAGAAAACATAGGTCAATTATTTATTTGATATATTTCTTGAAGTTACAAGTTTTTTTGGAAGAAATAATTAATTTCTTGATGTTAGCCCCTACATAGGTGCTTGAAAAACTGGCGAGAATTTCAAGAGCTATATTCCAAGGCTCAGCTGGGTGGCAGGCCAGAAAATTTTTAGCTAAAGATTGGCATTTAGGAGATTACAAAACATCAAATAAATTCTAGTATAGGACAAAAAAATGATCTTCTAATGAAAACTTTCTAAACTTGATCTACCAAAGTTTATCATAGGAATAATTTAACCATGCACTTTTGTTGTTTTATAAGAGGTTTTAAAAAGTTGAATTTTGTAACTTTAAATTAACCTCCTTTTAGGTAGTAAGTCTCTTGAATTACATTTGGAAAAAATATAGACTAAGAACTATTAAACTCTCAGCGGTATATTTATTTTTGTTTGATATCCATCTGTAGCTATTATTATGAGAAAGAAGTTAGCATTAATTTCAATTTATATGTCTATAAATACTATTTTTTGTTAACTTTTATATAAAAAATGGTTAACCGTGGATTCTAGGCACTAGTCACATTTTTTATAGTTGAAAACCAATAAAAAGATATGGGAAAGTGTCATTTTATTTATGTAGTTTAGACAAATTTAAGTGGCATTTTTATTTTTAAAAATTGCTAACCTGACCTGGACAGAGGGCAGTGCCCGCGGAGCCCGGGCGGCTGGGCGGGGAAGAACCGCTCGCCTCCTGCGCGCGGTGCCAGCTCCCGCGACGCGGGCTCCCGTCCCTGCCGCAAGCGGACCTTCCCCGCGGAGCCCTTTGCGGGCGGCGCGGCGTGAAGCAAAGCAGCAGCTGCCAGGGCTTCGTGTGGAGAGGTTTGGGCGGCCCCAGACCCCAGAGTCAGCGTGCGCAGCGTCTGGCCCCTGCCCGCGGGCCGCGCGTCCTCACACCCGGCTTCGTGCCGAGCGCCGCGCCTCGGGCCGCCCCCGGGCTTTCCCGACACGAGGCAGAGCTCCCGGGCGCAGAGCAGGGCCGGCGAGGCAGGTGCAGCTGGAGGGGGGGGCCGAGGTCCCGGGCGCAGAGCAGGGCCGGCGAGGCAGGTGCAGCTGGAGGGGGGGGGGGGGGGCCAGAGCTCCCGGGCGCAGAGCAGGGCCGGCGAGGCAGGTGCAGCTGGGGGGGGGGGGCAGAGCTCCCGGGCGCAGAGCAGGGCCGGCGAGGCAGGTGCAGCTGGAGGGGGGGGGGGGGCAGAGCTCCCGGGCGCAGAGCAGGGCCGGCGAGGCAGGTGCAGCTGGGGGGGGTGGGGGCAGAGCTCCCGGGCGCAGAGCAGGGCCGGCGAGGCAGGTGCAGCTGGGGGGGGTGGGGGCAGAGCTCCCGGGCGCAGAGCAGGGCCGGCGAGGCCCGGCGCGGGCGCAGCTGGAGGCCGGGGGGCGCGGGGCGCGCCGGCGGGGGCGCTGCCCTCCGCTCCCAGTTCCCCCTTTTCCGTGAAAGCAAAAGCCCTTCCAGATTTCCTTCTGTTGTGAAAGCACGTGCTGCCCCGCCGGCGGCGCAGCTGGTGGGAGCGTCCTGTTCACCACGAGGCGGCGCGGCCGCTTCTTGGCGGGGGCCTCCTGGGTTTACAGGGCCACCCCCGTCGGGTGGACAGCAGGCAGCAGGCTGATGCTTCTCTCTCCCTGTCTCTGTCTCCCTGTCTCTGTCTCTGTCTCCCTGTCTCCCTGTCTCTGTCTCCCTGTCTCTGTCTCCCTGTCTCCCTGTCTCTGTCTCCCTGTCTCTGTCTCTCTGTCTCCCTGTCTCTGTCTCCCTGTCTCTGTCTCTGTCTCCCTGTCTCTGTCTCCCTGTCTCTGTCTCTCTGTCTCCCTGTCTCTGTCTCTCTGTCTCCCTGTCTCTGTCTCCCTGTCTCTGTCTCTGTCTCCCTGTCTCTGTCTCTCTGTCTCCCTGTCTCTGTCTCTCTGTCTCTGTCTCCCTGTCTCTGTCTCTCTGTCTCCCTGTCTCTGTCTCCCTGTCTCTGTCTCTGTCTCCCTGTCTCTGTCTCTCTGTCTCCCTGTCTCTGTCTCCCTGTCTCTGTCTCTGTCTCTCTGTCTCTCTCAAATCAGTTTAAAAATATCCTTGGGTGAAGATTAAAATAATAATAACGCAAAAATTTAAAAACATGTACTAATGTAGGTTTTTTTGTAAAAACGACGTGGGGTGATGCGGACTTTTGAAAAGCAGGGGACGCCGGCATCGTCACCCTACCAGCCAGGCCTCGCCGTATCTCAGAGGCCATTCCATGGGAGACAGGGAGCACAGGGTGCTCGGGGCGCTCAGGGTGCTCGGGGAGCTCAGGGTGCTCGGGGAGCTCAGGGTGCTCGGGGCGCTCAGTGTGCTCGGGGAGCACAGGGTGCTCGGGGAGCTCAGGGTGCTCGGGGCGCTCAGTGTGCTCGGGGCGCTCAGGGTGCTCGGGGCGCTCAGGGTGCTCGGGGAGCACAGGGTGCACAGGGTGCTCAGGGCATTCAGGGTGCTCAGGGAGCACAGGGTGCTCAGGGCATTCAGGGTGCTCGGGGAGCACAGGGTGCTCAGGGCATTCAGGGTGCTCGGGGAGCACAGGGTGCTCAGGGCATTCAGGGTGCTCGGGGAGCACAGGGTGCTCAGGGCATTCAGGGTGCTCGGGGAGCACAGGGTGCTCAGGGCATTCAGGGTGCTCAGGGAGCACAGGGTGCTCAGGGCATTCAGGGTGCTCAGGGAGCACAGGGTGCTCAGGGCATTCAGGGTGCTCAGGGAGCACAGGGTGCACAGGGTGCTCAGGGCATTCAGGGCGCTCAGGGTGCTCAGGGCATTCAGGGCGCTCAGGGAGCACAGGGTGCTCAGGGCATTCAGGGCGCTCAGGGTGCACAGGGTGCTCAGGGCATTCAGGGCGCTCAGGGTGCACAGGGTGCTCAGGGCATTCAGGGTGCTCAGGGAGCACAGGGTGCTCGGGGAGCTCAGGGTGCTCGGGGCGCTCAGTGTGCTCGGGGAGCTCAGGGTGCTCAGGGCATTCAGGGTGCTCAGGGAGCACAGGGTGCTCGGGGCGCTGGGCCCAGTGACTGGGGTACTCAGGCCCGCATTTTTGCGTTTGGAGCTAGAAACGGACACTGAGCTGAACTAAACTGCAGAGTAAGGAGCTGAGGGAAGTTTGAAGTAAACGGTCAGGGAATCCGGGGGAGGCAGATGCAACCCCGGGGCCCAGTGCGCTGTGGAAAGGCAGAGGAAGGGCCCTGGCAGGGAGATCTGGGGAAGGGAGGCCTGGGAGACGGGACAGGCCAGGCAGTGACCTAGTGTGGCCGGTATACTGAAAACTTCCTTCTTTTCTTCCCCTATGAAATCTTCAGCAAATTCTATATTTCTCACAAATAAAAAGTGGTATTTTAGGGGGGGTGACTTATGGAGGGAGATGCGGGGACAATTGATATTTGGATTACATGACAATTTATTTGTATTAGAAATGCCTATGTAAGTTCATACATTTTGAACAATTCATGTTTTTAAAATGAGAAATGTACCTCCACAAGTAAATAAATTAAATCGCTTACCATGCTTCAGTTGGTTAGTTTGATGCTTAGCATTCTTTCCCTTTTCTACCTTCTGTACTTTTTAGAAAATTGTCCAGACCCCTCATGATCGGTAAGATCTGCATATGTCCACAATATAGCAGGAAGAAGGTTGAGAAAATTTTCCTGTTTTTAATTTTCTCTCCAAGTGAAATCAAATTTCCCCTGTTTTGGAATGACGTTGGGTTAAGTGGTTGTCACTAGAAAGTCTCTGTGCCTATTATTAGACATGGCTGTTATATTTTTATGCACCTGTTTCACTGTCTTTCTAAGAGAAGGTGACTCAGAAGTGGTCTGTCACAGAAGGAGACGGCATGAGGGCTGGACCAAGAAGATGGCCAGATGGAGAGAACCCTGGTTTGAATGACTTGGTGAGAGGCCTCAGGGACCCTGAGAGTAGCAGGAGAGTGTAGGTTTAAGGTTCTGACTCAAATAACAAGGAAGTGGGAGACTGGTCTAAAGAGATATTTCATCGGCTTCAAAACTGCCTTTTCTATCCTGTCAAATGAAGGGGAGACAAAGGACAAAAGGGATAAAGACTGAGGTTTAATTCCCAGTTATATTTATATTTCAATTAGGTATTTTTCTCTTCTAAATGGTCAGACACTATTATTCTTTCCATGGGAAGTAATTTTTTAGCTACTGTCTCTTTTTAAACTCTCCCATAAAATGGAAAACATTTGAAAATCCCTGGAGCTGGTTTCCTATTTACTTAGAAACTAGATTCTGTAAGTCATATTTATAACTCTTGGTTTAAATGTAGGCATTCACTCTCGTGCCAGTGTCCTTTGATAACATGAGGTTTAAAAGCTTGAAGGACTGAGTATCTGGAAATAACTAACACTTATGTGGCTTTGTTCTTCTCAGTGTAGAATGTGTGCGCAGAATTAATAGAAGAAAAGTGTTGGAATTCTTACTTTGGAAATCCACAAAACACAAATGTTAAAGGGCTGCTTATTATTAATACAGATTTTAAGCATGTAGATGGTGTTAAGAATTAAATATTTTAACTTCTCCACAATCTGCTAATTTGTAATAAGGATCCACACATGGAAAACATCTTATTGGTACTGTAGGGAAAGATTCAGGAGTTTTCATTTTTATATTTGAGAACTTTGGGATCTTCATGAAATATAGGAAAACCAATGATCAGCTTCTAAAATCATGATGAATTTGATTTTTTTAGTTTTCTATATTTACTATTGTATTACAATATAATATTGTAGTACAAAGTAGATGGAGAAACAAATATTATTCTTTTCATTTATTAAATGAAAAATGTGCACAAATTATAGGTGTGTGACAAAGGTCTAATTTTGTATATTAGAAATACAATTATATCCAGTTATAATAATTGCAATTTTGATCAAGTCTTCTCTGAAAACTCATATTTAAAAAAGGTTAGGGTTAGACACCGACTTCAAATAAAAGGTGCCTACTCTTTCTTGGAAGATAAAGAAAAGCTGACATAAATTATCCAAATGGGAATAATTTTCTCTATTTAGAACACTAGAATAGTTTTCTTTTTTCTATTCCAATTTAAGTTTTCAGGTTTAAAAAAACAGTTTCTTCCAATGGGAATAAAGCCATAGACATATATTCTTTTATTTCTATTCATTTGTGGTCTAAAGAACAAATCTGCTTCCATTATTCATGATGAAAGCATACTTGGAATTAATAGTCTATATAGTTCAGAGTTTAGCTCTTTTAGTATGTCTTATTTGCAAGCTAAGTCTTTGGTTTGGCTAAATTTTTGCAAATATCAAAAACTAAAATGTTCAAATGGTAAATCAAGACAAAGAACCTGGTAATGAATGATAGGTACAGATTGTCTAAACTCTTAGGTAAAATTTGATAAGATGTTTTGCATAACTTTAATGAATTGACAAGGTCTTCTGGAGAAAACAGTTCCAGATGGCAAACATACGCAAGGGATTTAGTCAAACAATTTTTTGGCAAGAACATTATGAATTTTGTAACCAGTTGAAAGCCAATGAAATGCAAAGATGAGTCTAGTTAATAATCTACAATGATTGGTGAAAGAAGTATATTAGTGCTAATTTCTCTCCATTCATCCTATCTTTGTTTTCCACCCCACAAGCCTTTGGCACCATGAAGGGGGTAACTTTCATCTGTGTTCTCTTTCTTGTCAGCTCTGCTTCCTCCAGGGGCCTGTTTCGTCGAGATGCACGTAAGAATTCTAGTTTTCTATTGTTCAAATTTATTTTGTTTTCCTAGTAAAAGAAAGTTTCAGTAAACCTTGCATCTTTAAAGAAGTAAGCTGTCCTTTAGCATTAAGTTCTGCGATGATATTTTTTTGTATTTGTGAAGCCTTAAGAAGTTATCTTATATTTCTAATATCCTAAGTGAAAAAAAAAGGTGAGAATTGTTTAGTAACTGTAATTTCCTTTTACACATGAAGGAACAGAGAGTGACCTAAACTTCACAGAATATATTTGAAGATAGAATTCATAACTCTAAGTTCTCAAAGCCCTATCCACCGCACCTTGATGCATTAAAACAACAGCAAAGCCTTTGTTGCTAGTCTTATAAACAGAACTTTTATTTACATTTTTTCTGTCATACTGTCTTTTCAGTAGCTGTTCATAGATACTAAGAGCATTATATCTTATCCAAGTTTGAATAGAAAGCTATAAATATTTAATGATTTTTCCAACAGTATCATTGGTGATTAAATAACTTGTTTGTTTAAAAGCACAAGAAGCAGTTCACCATCATTCTAAGATTTTCTGAAGGGATCAGAGCCCGATAGTTTGGAGCAAATGAATACCTAAGTCAAATGGAGAGAAACATAAACAGTGATATCACAGCCAAATGTTTTCTTCGGTATTTAAACAAATCTTTTTCCTCCCCAGACAAGAGTGAGCTTGCTCATCGGTTCAAGGATCTGGGAGAAGAGCATTTCAAGGGCCTGTAAGTTAAATACTGAGAAGGCGAATTCAATGTTTCTAACAGCTTGCCTATTATCTGAAGTCCTTACATTCCCCACCAGCAGGGCCCAGACTCTAGAACAGTACTGTCCAGTGAATTTTCTGCATTCATGAAAATATTCTATATCAGTGCTGCCTAGTATGGTATCTACTGGCCACACCTGCTTGTGGAGTCCTTTAAACACAGCAAGTGCAACTGAGGATCAAAATGTTAAATTATATTTAATTTTAATTAATTTAACTATAGTCACAAGTGGCTGATGGCTACTGTGTTACTGTATGGGAAGGTGTAGTAGCTCTGGGATCTTAGATAACCCTGATTGAGGGGAAAGACTTTAAAATATGGTTCCTTTCCCAGCACACACTCAAGTTCCTTTACCTAGCAAATAGATATGTGGTTTCTGGAGAACATTTTAATTTATTTTAATCTAGTAAAGAACGAGAAAATAGTTTATTTTTTCAAGGTCAATTTCATTTTATAGCCTGATTAATTGAGATGTGTGTGTGATTTTTGTTTTTTGTTTTAAATAGTCCCAGGGCCTATGTAATGCCCCTCATCTTAACAATTAGATCTATTTAGAATGCATGTTGCTTGTTTGCTTTGTATGTGAGCATCTACTCACATGCACACATATGTATTTAAACATGGTGGAAATACATATCCTCTTTGCTTAGAAAACCACATAAGCCTGGTTAGGCCTCAGATAATTGCTGATGTGAATAGTCTTTCTTGATAATAGTAAGATGCATAAAATATTATAGAACATATACTGATAACACAATTTGTTCTTTAGCAGAGCAACCTTCTTTATATTAAAGTTTTATTACACTACATTTTCTCTATGTCCTGTGTTTCAGGGTGCTGGTTACCTTTTCTCAGTATCTCCAGCAGTGCCCATTTGAAGAGCATGTAAAATTAGCAAAGGAAGTAACTGATTTTGCAAAAACATGTGCTGCTGATGAGTCAGCTGAAAATTGTGGAAAGTCACTTGTAAGTACATTGTGATTTTGAATATATCTTCTTATTTTAAGTTATCCTGAGCATTTCAAAGGGAAAACACCCCATTTTGGCTTTCTTGATTATTACTAAGACCGTATTTGTAAGCAACACTCACAAATGGGTAGAGCCATTGTTTCTTCAGTGATAGAGACAATCTAGCTATGCCCACAGTTTTAAAGCATTTCTTTATTGAGAACACACACAATGGTCAAAGCGTATTTAAATGGAAATTTGTCATTTGTAAAAGTCTCTTTTAAATCTAAAGTTTGATTTGTTTTCATAGATGCTGATAGTGACAGCATGTTTTTTTAATCTTCAGAAAGCACTCAGCTGATTTCCACGATAATTTTGTTATCTGGGTAAAATAATACTACAGCTATATATTCCTCATTTTAGGGATATTCACACTTTTACATACAATAACATATTGGGGCATTCATATGTGTTAAAGGACGCTGAGCTTTTCTTACTTCCAGATAAGTCTTCAGTACAAGTGGAGGTGAATGTTTCTCTCATCACTCAATCTATATACACTTTTCTAGGTGGCAAGTCTGTTTTTATTTATCATGAAACTTTTCCTCCTTTTACTTCTCTTTATAACTCTCTCTGCCTTAAGTCAGAATCAGTATTTTAACTTCACACAATATTATGGCTCTAAAATGAATTTTTAAAAAATGTATTTTTTGAAAATTAATACATTCTGTCTTGAGCAGTATATTTTCCCTGGTGTTACAGTTGTTTTCATAACAGAAGTTAATGGGGATGGAAAGAATTCATTTAATGGAATGTGCTTCAAAGCAAATGTTTCTAGAATAAAAAGTTCTATATTTTAATGAAATAATTAATACATAGTGAATTGTGTTACTTCTGAGTCTTTAAATGGTATCTACTGAAAAGTTGGATCTCTCACAAAGGAGTAGGTCAAATGAGAAACTATCCTAACACTTTCCTCTCTAATGTGAATTCACCTGCTTAGAGGAGTATTTTCCCTTGATTTTTGTGGTTGTTAATCCTCACCATATTTTTTCTATTACTTTTCAAAAACAGAATTGGGAGGGAGGGAGGGTGAAAGAGAGAGAGAGAAACATCGATGTGAGAGAGGCACATCAATTGGTTGCCTCCAGCACATGCCCTTTGGGGTATGGGGAGTGAACCCACGACTGACGTACCTGCCCTTCCCTGGGAATCAAACCCATGACCCTTTGGTGGGCAGGCCGATGCTCCAACCACTGAGCACACTGACCAGGCTTTTCCGTTGATTTTTATTATTATAGCTCCTAGCCTTTAGCCTAAGGTAAGAATTGGAGTAACATTCATTCTTTAAAGCCATTGACGGTCATTTTGCCCTTCCTTTTTACCCACTGTAGCTAACAGTGTGACAGTTACCTCTTAAAAAACTTACATAGAGGTGATCAAATCAAGGGAAACTCTCTAAACCTGAGAAAAAAGTGGATTTTTATATGATTTCCTTACCAATGTTTACCAGTATAGTACATCTTCAATACTGTTCCTTGGGTGTAAAGAAAATAAAACACTGCGCAGCCATTTGAAGGCCTCTGTCCCCCACGCAGCACACCCTTCTGGGAGATAAACTGTGTACAGTCGCATCTCTTCGATCCACCTATGGGGACATGGCTGACTGCTGCGAGAAACAAGAGCCCGAGAGGAACGAGTGCTTCCTGAAACACAAGGACGACAACCCCAACCTCCCCCCACTGGTGAGGCCAGAGCCCGAGGCCCTGTGCACCTCCTTCAAGGAAAATGAGCAGAAGTTCCTGGGAAAGTAAGTAGTCAGACTGTTTTTTAATCCTCACCTGAGGATACGTTTTCCTTGATTTGAGAGAGAGAGAGAGAGAGAAACATCGACTGGTTGCCTCTCAGAAGTGCCCTGGCCAGGAATTGAACCCGCCCACTTAACGTAGGGGAGGGTGCTCCAGCCAGCCGAGCCACCCGCCAGGCCAGCAATCAGAGTCTTATGCTTCAAAATTAAAAATTATGAAATAGGTCAAGACTAATTTTAAAAATTACTATAAAAATATTTTCAACATTAAGATTTAGAAGATTTTTTTCTAATGAAAAATTCAAAGAAATAATATTTGATACTATAAAATTTTACACATAAAAAATTTGATCACAGCTCTTTTGGAGTTCATTGAAACAGGATGTAATCTGTATGGAAAACATTGCCACATATTAAAATATTATGAAGATATATATTTAGTTAAGGTCAGAATTAATTTCATTTTAGTCGATAACCTTATATCACCAATATTTAACTATTTTATATAACTACTTTATACATAATATAAGTTTAACCTTTTCACTGACAAAAAATGACAAAGGCAAGGTCATCATGTGCAAATTGAGTTTAATTAGTAAGTTAGATGTCTTTGGGTTTTTGAGTTTCTAGGGAAATTGTTGATAATAATTGACTGTTCTTCTTTTGAAAAATTTAGTTACCTATATGAAGTTGCCAGAAGAAATCCTTACTTTTATGGCCCAGAGCTTCTTTACTATGCTCAAGAATATAAAGGAGTTTTGACAGAATGCTGTGAAGCTGCTGATAAAGCTGCCTGCCTGGGACCAAAGGTATGTCCCAGCAGAGGAAGACGAGAACCAGTTCAGACTCCAGCCTCAGATCTGGGGCTCGGTGTAGGGAACCTAAGTCTCTGATACAAACTTCTTTACCTGGTGAAAAAAGCCTTCCTTACTCTCATCCAACCCAAAGATTTTCACCCCCTTGGAAGGCCCATGACATCGTCATTCCCCCTCTAAGTTCTGCCCCGTGGATCTGATAGAGGGAGTCACTGTGTATGTATCTAAATATCCCTCCTCTTTTTGTATGAAATACAGAAACTCGTTTGTAAAATTGCACAGCAAAGGGCCACAGGTTTTGTTTACCTTTTCATGAGCCTTTCCTGTTGGGGAAGGAATTCAAAGTGGAGAAGTTCACTGCATCTAGAAGCCTGGGTTTATTCATTCATTCCATAAATATTTATTACGTCCTGGTCATCTTTTCTAGGGAGTTTATTGATGTGAGAGCTGGTGAAGGAGGGATTGAAATGAAATTATGCAAAATTAAGAAGTCAGTAGGATTATATTCCCTGGGATATTAGTGTAGTCTGTTCTTCTACCTTTCCCTCCAGCTCCCCTTTCCCGGCAATGCCCACATGCTGGTTCTACACTGCCTGGGGGCTTCCACTAGGACCAGGCTGAGTTTTTCTCTAAATACATAGCAAAATAATTATTTGCTAACAATGAGCACTTGGGAATATAGGTGTAGGTTGTATCTTTGAGATGTAATTTGTCATAGTCTCATCTGAATTTATGAAGAAGTATTTCATGTAGAATTTAAAAAAATATTTTCAAAATTATTTCTTTTTGCAGATGGATGCTCTGAAGGAAAGAGTACTGACTTCAGCTGTCAAACAGAGAATGAAGTGCTCCAGTCTCCAAAAATTCGGAGATAGAGCTTTCAAAGCATGGTATTTCAAATTTAGCTTTGTAGTTTATAATGATAATGGTTCAGTTGACAAAACTGTATTTTTATGTGAGTTTTTTTCTCTTAATTCTCACCCGAGGATATGTTTTTATTGATTTTTTTAGTGAGGGGGAGAGAGAGAGAGAAACATGGACCAGTTGCCATCTGTATTGAAGTGCAAACCTGCTACCTAGGTGTGCGTCCTGACCCCGAATCAAACCTGCAACCCTCTGGTTGACAGGATGATGCTCCAACTGACTCAGCCACCCAGCCGAGGAACATTTATACGAGTTTTACACAGTTCTTTCTGGTTGTCTGACAGGTAGAAATTTAGCAGAAGTGAAAAATCAGAGCCTAAAAGACAATTTATCATTATTTTTTATTGTATTTTTTCAAGGTAGTAAAAAATTTATTTATTTAAATATATCTTTATTGATTTCAGAGAGAGGAAAGGAGAGGGAGAGAGACAGAAACATCAATGATGTGAGTGCGAGTCATTGATCGAGCCCGCAACCCGGGCATGTGCCCTGAGTGGGAATAGAACCCCGATGGCCTGGATCTCAGGTCTACGCTCAACCGCTGAGCCATGCCCGCCCCGGCGGTAGTAAAAAATTTAGAGGCTATCTTTTCTTTGTTATTCTGTCACAGGTATTTGAACTCCCATTTGTTTATAAAGACTAGGGATCTTATCCTTTTTAAAAATAATTTTTATATATTTCAATTACAGCTGACATGCAATATTTTACTAGTTTCACATGTACTCCAGTGATTAGACATTACATAACTTTCTAAGTGATCATCCCTATAAATCTCAGCCCCACCTGGTACCATACATAGTTACTAGAATATTATTGACTATATTTCCTATGCTGTACTTTATATCCCTGTGACTATTCTGTAACAACCAATTTGTACTTAATCTCTTCACCTTTCTAATAGGGATTATATTAGAAAGGGATTATTTGCTAACAATTACTTGCTGTCTAATAGGGATTATATTTTTATGCAGTTGTAGTCAGGGCCTGTTATTTTATTTTATCTCCCACCCCCTGCAATTATCTGAAACCGTCTGCTTGTTTTTTATGTCCTGGTAATTAAATTCAGCCATCAAGGTCACTTCTCATTTTCTCATAGCTCCAGCTGTGTTCTTAATTTCTTACATTTGCCTGGGCCTCTATTTTTATATAACTTCGCTGGTTCTAGGAGTATCCTTCAACATGAGCCAAGAAGCCCCAACCCCGTCCCAATTCCCTCACTTGCTAGTCAACAGTGAATCAACATGAACAGAGGATAAAATGAAAATAATAGACATTTTGCAAGGTGTCTAGAAACCATCATGTGAACTATCTTTGCCTGTTGCCTTTATCATCTACACAACAAAATCAAAGAAATGATTAAACAAAACTACCCCAGTGTGAAATAATGCACATTTAGACAGGCTATGACTGATTTTGGGGAAGAAGTATCTTTTATCAGATTTAGGCAACTCTGAAATGATTTGTGAAGGCCCGTGGATATTAGCCTTTTACATCTTGTCATCGGGCTAAGAAACTGTGCTGGATTAATTTCTTGGTAAAAATATGTTAAACTCTGTAATTTGCAAAAGTTGTGAAATTTCTTTTTCCAGAGTCCTTCAGAAATCAGGAAGAAGTCTATTTAGTTGGTAAAAAAAGATAACTGGAGTTTGTATGGCCCTTTCCAGTTTATAAAATGCTTTCATATACATCAAGTAATTTAATTCTCACCATGCCCTTTGATGTTGCATGTTGTTGTGACTCTGCAGGACTGAAGCTCGGAGGGTCTAAGTAACTTGCCCAGGCTCACACGCTAATAAGCAATAAAGTCAGATCTGGGAGTCGGAAATGGGCTCCAAACGGGATGCTTCTCAGGTGTCACCTCTTTCAGCATCCCTCTTTGAGTTCTGATTTTATGAATTGCTGACTTCTTTCTACTCGCCACACACTCCCATAATGGATAATTCTGCCTCAAGGAAACATTTTACCCTAAGATAACAATTTGGTGTAGAACTAGCATTAAAATAAGAACTAATAAATTTTACAAGTTATTTCTATATTCATTTTGTCCTAATTTTTGTTATAAGTAGTATTTTTCTAATGCTTTCACATAAAGTATTGCATGTTTAAATAAAGTTTTAATGGGGAATTTTCTTTTTAGGTCTGTAGCTCGTCTGAGCCAGAGATTTCCCAATGCTGACTTTATGGAGGTTTCCAAGATGGTGAATGATCTTACCAAAATCCACAAAGAATGCTGCCAAGGTGACCTGCTTGAATGTGCAGATGACAGGGTAAGGGATCCTTAGGATTCTCTTTGGTAACTTTGCTTTGGTAACATGCTTCAGTTGGTTCAATGAATTTGTTTCGTATAATTGGTGACAGCTGACTGTGCATTGAAATTGTCTTCTATGTCTAATATGCTAAATTCCCTGCCTTGTGGTACATTATTTATTTTTAATAAACCTGCCTATCCCACTCACAAAATGATATAATAAATACATTCACTAGTTTGTAGTGCCTTTCAGTCACATTCTAACTGAGAAGAAAGGATTAAACTGAAGTAGGACAGCTGCAAAGGTAGACTTCTAAGATTTTTTTGGGATGTGGGTAGAGTTGGATAAGAGCTGGTACCAGAAGAGAACTTTAGAAATTATGTAATTTTTCTATATATTCTCCCTTAATATACAAATATTTAGCATGCTATCTTTCCCCAAAACATAAACATATGACCAAATAGCAGAATCCTCATCTCTCAGAACACTTTCTGGAAAATTTAAGGCAGATATTTTACATGTGTAAGTAGGACCTGTGACTACGATTCTTGACTAATTTTCCCCAAATCCCTCAATTTTATTTAGTTATTTGGTTTCAAAATGCCTGTACTTAATTTTGAGGAATATTTGGAAAAACAATAATTTATATATATATATAATTTTCAATTCCCATTTAAATTTAATATTATTCTATATTAATTTCAGATGTACAACAGAGTAGTTAGAAAATCATGTAATTTATAGTACAGAGTGGCCCCCTGATGTTTCCCACACATAGCCTTTATGACACTATTGACTATATTCCCTGTGCTGTAATCTACATCTCTGTGACTCTTCTGTAACTACAACTTTGTACTTCTTAATCCCTTCATCATTTTCACCCAACCACCTATAATTGAGTTTTAATTTAAAAACTTAAATGCCTTAACAGTAGAAATATAAAATTAATAAATAACTGATATGGGCCCCTCTTACTAACTAGTTTTTAATCAAGTGGAAATATTTTAATAGTACTATCTGAGTCTCCAGATTTAGCATCATAGACTGAAAATGTTACTAGAAGGCAGGTAGGTATGTATATGGTCTTAAAATACAATGGACATTTTCTGCCAACATAATAAAAGTCTGGAGAAAAAGTATAGTGATGTCAATTTACATTGAATAATTTTCATCAACTTGTTTATAGGCGGATCTTGCCAAGTACATGTGTGAAAATCAAGAATCAGTCTCCAGTAAATTGAAGGAATGCTGTGCTAAGCCTCTGTTGGAAAAATCCCACTGCCTTTCTGAGGTGGAAAATGATGACTTGCCTAGTGATTTGGCCCCGATAAATGCTGATTATGTTGACGATAAGGAAGTTTGCAAAAACTACAAAGAGGCAAAAGATGTCTTCCTGGGCACGTAAGTGGATACGGAATGACCCTTTCATGGCTCTTATATGGTCTGAGGATTTAGGAAACAGTTCTAGGCTTTCCTTTGGAGTTCTTACAGTTGTTGCCTACAGCATTAGTTTCTCCTTCCCTCTCTGAGCCTTTTAAATTGTTTGGAAAATTTTAATTAGTTTTTAAAAGTAGTCATAAAATAATACTTGGTCATGGCAAAATCTCAATGAATAGAGAACAGTACAAAGTAATAAGTAGAAATTTCTATCACCCCCCCACACACCTCATTCCTTACTCCTTAGGGATATTTCTGGAAATTCCTCTAAAAACATTTTGTGTATACATAAATCATATACATATTATTCATTCAAAGAGTATTTCTTGAACTCACTATGACGTATATGGGAGAATATGTGTCATCCATCTTTATATCTCCGTGTCTATCTCTGTATCTATCTGGCTGCAGCACAGAGGTATAAACAGAAGTATGGAGTCTGCTACCAGGTGCTTTATATTTGTTTGTAAAGACCAGAAGCTCAATAGCATGACAAGGTGGCGTACAATTAAATGATAAAATTAATGATTATGTAAAGTCGATAAATGGTGATAAACTTTGAATTTTTACTGTTGGATTGCAATAGTATTCTGTGCACTGAATAATATTTTATAAAATTATGTACCCTTCAAGATTTCACTCATACAGAGAGGAAAAGAAAAATTTAAGATTATTTATCTATATCTACCTATCATCTATCTATATCTATCATCTATCTATCTATCTATCTATCTATCTATCTATCTATCTATCTATCTATCTATCTAATCTATCATCTATCTATATCTATCTAATCTATCATCTATCTATCTATCTATCTAATCTATCATCTATCTATATCTATCTAATCTATCATCTATCTATATCTATCTAATCTATCATCTACCTATCATCCATCTATCATCTATCTATATCTATCTATCATCTATCTATCTATCTATCTATCTATCTATCTATCTATCTATCTATCTATCATCTATCATCTATCATCTATCATCTATCATCTATCTATCATCATCATCTATCTATCTATCATCTATCTATCATCATCTATCATCTATTTATTATCTATCTATTTGAATCTTTTTGAGATATAGTCCAAATAAAACAAAGTATACATAATAACAGGAGTAATTTCTTAAACATTTAATATGTGCCAGTGTGTTATGCATAAATTATGTCATGTGTTTCTCACAATCCACCTTATGAGATAGATCCTATTATTATCTCCATTCTAAAGAGGAAGAAACTAGGGTTCTGATAGTTTTAATAAATTGCATAAGGTGATATAGTAAAATAAGTGAGTTAGAGCAAGGATTTGAATGATGGTAGCTTTAACTCTGAACCCCTAGACTTTAGCTACCAACCTTTACTTGCATGGGTTTAGTCAAATTGAGACCGTTGGGATATGAGTTACACTTGTGGTTAAATAGGTCATTTTTCTTGCTTCTTTGTTCAAGTAAGTCTATTTTATTTTCATCTTAACTAGGTTTTTGTATGAGTACTCAAGAAGACATCCTGACTATGCTGTGTCATTGATACTGAGACTTGCCAAGAAATATGAAGCTACACTGGAGAAGTGCTGTGCCACCGATGATCCTCATGCATGCTATTCCAAAGTGGTAGGTTTCTCAAAGGAAACATGAAATGCAGCTCTTTGGTGATTCCAAAAATAAGAAAGAAAAATAATGCCAGAATGCAAAATGTTACATAATGCAATTGAGATATTCTCTTGAGATAATTTTAATTTTGTGCTCTCTAACATGTTAGGGAAAAATGGCCTCAATAGAATGGCTAATAAAACCTAGAATAGCCTAGGAAAAAAAAGGCTCTGAGGAGAGCAAGCTCTGATTTCACAAAATCTTGACCCTGTTTTTCCTCTTTTTTACACTTCTGAGAACAAAATAAGATAAATTAAATGTAAATGTTAATTAAAAGAGATGTAACTTAGATATGAGGAAAGTTATCCTGGTTTCAAGATTTATCAAGTATCGAGAATTAGTATCTTAAGGAAGGTTGTAAAACCTATTTATTTAGAATATTTTCAATTCTTTTTGAGAAGGTTTAGGAATGGTTTTATAAGAATTTAAGTAAGGAGAGGAAATCAGTTCTGGAGGGTTTTTAGCATATTTTGCTATGCTAAAATGGGATGTTAGCAGGTTTAGGATATTTAGCACTTTTAATATATGTGGTGGTTTCCTAACTTTTTTGCTCTACCAAGAAACTGCTATCTGCCAGGCACCATGCTGGATCCCATGACCAAGGTAAAAGCTCTTATTTCAGAGAGCTCAGGATCCAACTGAAGAGATGCCTTAAAAATAATACTGCTTATAATCATAGCTGTAGTTTACTGAGCTTTTACTGTCTTCCAAGCACTGTCATAATGTCATTAGCTCAGGTAGTTTTTAAAGAGCATTCTCTGAGGTGTGTACCATCTTCATCTCCATCTGAGAGGTGACGTTTCTAAAACTTGGTGATTGGAAGTAAAGTTCCACCCCTAGAAGATGAGTCAGATGACCTGGCTCAAATACCAGCAGCCACACTCTGAGCCTGAATATTCTTAATCACTTCTGTGCAGTTTGGAGGCACTGTAACACGTTTGGTATCAGAGGTTCAATTATATGTCTTTGGGCAGAAAGGAAGAAGGCTCTCATTCTGCCTATAAGGGTGAAAAACAGCCTGCACCTGGTCCTCGGGTGGAATCTTGTAAACACCATTCTTTAATCTTTTAGTTGGATGAACTTCAGCCTCTTGTGGATGAGTCAAAGGAATTAGTCAAGAAAAACTGTGAAGTTTATGAAAGCCTTGGAGAGTATGGCTTCCAAAATGCGTAAGTATTTTGTTTTTGACTAATTTTTTTCTTGATCAATTTGTAGGTTTTAAAATTTATTTATATTTATTTATTTATTTATTTATTTATTTATTTATTTATTTATTTAATTCATCTTTATTGTTGAAAGCATGACAGATGGCTCACTTTTCCCCCACATAGACACCCCCTCAGCCTTATCACCTTATTGTCTGTGTCCATGGTTTATATGCACATAAATTCTTTAGTTAATCTCTTCCCGCCCCCTCCCCCTTCTTCCCTCTGAGATTCATTAGTCTATGCTTCCAAGTCTCAGGATCTATTTTGTTCATAAGGTTTTTTGTTCATTATAATCCACATATAAGTGAGATCAATTTGTAATTTTAAAGACAATACAGTTTTAAAACTTATACATGTATATGTATCACCTGTCATAGAACTTTTAATCATGAAAATATAGTATATATTTCTGATCTGTCTCCATCAAGAAAGATTAGAGAATGAGAGATAAAATAGTCAATGGGTTTCAGAGATCTATATTGAGTGTAGTTTGAAAAATTAGCCTGTTGAGACTGGTAAGAAAAATACTAAATCTTGGGATATAGGAACTGAGGATGCCCTTTGAAGGTTAAGGAATAGTTTATGGACAAACAAAAGAAAGCAATGCTTTCCAGAGTAGGAAATAGTTGGACTTGAATAGCAGTGGCTGAGGAAGTGCTATAATATATAAGTTGATAGACTAGTTAGTATCCTGGTGTAATGGAACCTTACCTGTGGAGGTAAAGACAAGAAGGGACACATCATTAGGTAGATACTTACTGTTCAACTTACACATGTCAGCACTCTTCTAATGGTGGGTGCTAGAGATAACAATAGTGAACAAGTCTCTTCCCTTGAGTAGATTACAGTCACACATTGACTTTCAACTGGAATTCTTAATGAAAGATTGTTCCATGCTAGATATCATCCTAGGTTGATGGCATACCTTATGTCTTTTAAGTTAATCCTTGCCCCATCCCTATTGAGTCAGGTACATGTCCTCCCATTTTATAGATGAGAAAACTCATTCATATCTTTCTAATTTAGCACAGTGCTTGATAAACAGGGGTGAACAAGAGTAGGTTTACAGTTGTGAGTGTGCCAAACACAGAGTTAATAAACTTATAGTAATAATCATCACCTGCATGTCTTCTCCATATGCACAACTGTAAACCTACTTTAGCCCAGCCCTGCGTATTAAGTACTCAGTAGGTTTTATTGAAAGAAAGAAGCAATTAATAAATACATTAATGTCACTGAATTATGTTACTGTGGAGATGATGAAACCTCGGCTCTTGTCATTTTGAAGTAAAAATTTCAATCAAGAGACAAAGTGTAGCAAAGTTAGTAAGAATTTATTGACCGCAGCAAAAATATACTGAGGACTGTGAAGCAAGGGAAGACATAGAAGTTGTTACAGGAGAGCCTAGGCTGGGCTGCTTTGGCTCACTGAGAAGTCAGATAAAAGGGGGCATTGAGGATAGGTTCAGGGAGTTCCCCGGGATGAGCTACCACTGCCCACTGCTCCCTGGTTGCAAGTCTCATGGGGTCCCTTAGAGGGAAGAAGGGGAAAGGGAATGGCACAGGCGTGCCCTCCTGGGGGAGAGCCAGTGCTGGATCCTTTAACCTAAGCATATTTATCTCTCTCTTGCAGGTGGAAATCTTAGGGGTGGTCTCAGGGGAGGGTCTCAATAGAATATTCATCATTTTTCCAGGTGTGCTCTTTCAGGGTCATGGTCTCCCCTGAATGGTCAGTGCCAGGGCAGGGGATCACTAGTCAATGTAGCTGGTTCTGAGGCAACCATGGAGTCACTTGTCTGGTTTTGCTGCTTTTCTGAGCCTGGAGCTGAAATACAACTGAGGCCTAGATGTTATCTTTAGGGAGGAAAAGCAGGGAGGTGTAAACCAAATGAGTAGCAATACGAAAAGTCAGGGGTCCACACTGCATGACCAGCAATATGCTAGGGGAAGAAACGTTACCCTGCGGGTGAGGTTCTTGTTTTCCCTGTTTTGCCCCTTGCTAGGCATCTGGGACTTTTTGCCCTGGTGAGTTTCTATACCTAGTCCATCGTCCTTGCTCTGCTCATGTCTGTCTACCTTCCCATAACAATTATAGTAAGTTAAGTCACTTTCCTAAGATTATACAGCACAGGTGGAATTCAGCGTTAGGCTTACCTAGTTGCTTAGCACAATGACTCCCTCACTCCACCCCACCAACCTAAAGATGGAGACAATTTTATGAATGAAAAATCATTGTAATTGATTTTGTCTAATTGTTCTTTACTTCACCTACTATGTTAGGAAAAATAGCTTCTCGCCTGGTTGAAAACTAATGGACTATTTTATTCCAGCCTGGTGGTGCGTTACACCAAGAGGGCACCCAAAGTATCGACTCCAACTCTTGTGGATCTCTCAAGAAAACTAGGACGAGTGGGCAGCAAGTGTTGTAAGCTTCCTGAGTCAAAAAGAATGGGTTGTGCTGAAGACTATGTGAGTCTTTTAAAATATAATGTCAATAATGATGAATTTTTGCCTTTAGATGATATTTCTAAAGTTAACCTTCAGAAGCAGGAGTGAACTAATTGTGTGTGTGTGTGTGTGTGTGTGTGTGAGTGGCAGCCAGTACTTGGTTGCCAGCGTTATCCTGACCTCCGAATGAGAACTGAGATAAGATCCTGAAAATGATAAATTGTTTTGAAAAAATTCCATGAATATTTAATGCTTCATCCTGGCATTAAATTTTTTTTTTTACTTTTGGGAGGTCTTTTCCTTAATGTGTCAATATAAGACCGCTTTCTCCTCACTCTAACACATACCTTAGGACTCACCTCAAATTATTTTAATCAATTATTTTCTCAAATGGATTATTCTGCAGATGTAGACATGTAAAAGAAAAAAGATTGTTTTTTAAAAAATTTATCTTTATTGTTGAAAATATTACAGATGTCCCCATTTTCCCCCCATTGACCACCCCCTCCCCAGGCCTTCACGGTACTATTGTTTGTGTTCCTGGGTTCTGCATATGTGCATATAAATACTTTGGTTAAGCTCTTCCTCTCCCTCCCCTCTTCTTTTAAATGTCCCTTATTATTTATTATTAGTAGTAAGGAAATGACTGCCTCAAATCAACCTTGCATTCAGTATTGCTAATTAAAATACAGCACTTCTTTTGGAAAGTAGTAGTTCATGGAAAACTTTTCATTATCCTTCTTTTGAATTTCTGCTCTACTCCCTGTTCTTCAGCTGTCCCTGGTCTTGAATGGGTTATGTGTGGCCCACGAGAAGACACCAGTGAGTGACAGAGTTACCAAATGCTGCACAGAGTCATTGGTGAACAGGCGGCCATGCTTTTCTTCTCTGGGAGATGATGATACCTATGTTCCCAAAGAATTTAATGCTGAAACGTTCACCTTCCATGCAGATGTATGCACACTTCCCGAGACTGAGCAACAAGTGAAGAAACAAACGTGAGGAGCATTTCATTACTGCATGTTTGTAATCTTGATAGTGAGAACTGTCAATAGAGTGGGTAACTTTTTCTGAAGTAGTGATTAAATTCCTTAGGAAAGATTATTTAAGTATTGGCCTTGTTAAGGTGATAAAAGTGTCAAAAAATAAAATGGATAGGATTCTGTTTCCGTAGCCAAACAAATAAACAACAACAATAAAACTATATTATAATTTTGCCTAGAAATCATTCAGAATAATCTTGTGGATAAAGGCTGCAGTAGAAAAATATCTTAGCACAGGTCCAGTAGAAAAAGCTGAACAATTAACTGGTTCATTTGTGCAGATAGCAAATTAGTTAGCAGCAATCTTAGAAGAACTTATTTCTAGGCATAAATGATTATTTTAAGTTTGTTCTATGGCAACCCACAGGCAAGGCAAACCTCCAAGATGTAACTTTTGAGAATGGGATTTGGATGAAAAAGGTCTAGAAATGCGAGTTCTGAAGCTTGACTCCCTACTGCTGTTACAAGGGGTTAGAGGTGCAACGTAACGTCGTTGTGTCTGGTGCGTCCTGACCGTGGCCACAGACTTAAGAGGGTTATTGCGAAACTTACTGTGCTCACAGACTCACTGTCTGTGCAGATGTCAGTGAGAGAGAACCACCAGCTCCCATGAGCTTGGATGGTCTTGTTTCCCGTGGCCTCGCACTATTCATTTTGAGTGGGCCAAATTTCAAAGACCAAATATATAGCTTCTTGGATTAGAAACTTTTAAATGGAGTCCAAGAAAATTAAGCTGTTGAGGATCACTTTTAGCTCTTAAACTGCTGTAAACTTCCATATGGCATAAATTTCAAAATTTGAATAATTTCTGAATGCAAGGACAGAATCCTTTCCAGAGATTTAACTGAAAAGAGGTTTATTGACAGTACAGATGTTGACAGTTTACATCGGTGATGTTGTTTGACCCTTCCACCCACCCTGGGGAGGCAGGCCTCTCCTCCTTGTGCAGACGAGCCTGCTGAGCTCCAGGGTGGTGAGCCTGGGCCCGCGCTCAGAGCTGCCTGGCTCCGAGACTGAGAGAGCCAAGCGACAGCCCTGCTGCCTTCACCATCTCCGTTTCCCTGTGTGTGAGTAACTCTTCTCTTCTCTGTTTTGCTTTGCTTTGTTTTCGTTTAAATGCAGTTTACTTGTGGAGCTGTTGAAACACAAGCCCAAGGCAACCGATGAAAAACTGAAAACTGTTACGGATAATTTCTCAGCTTTTCTACAGAAGTGCTGCGCAGCTGCTGACAAAGAGGCCTGCTTTTCTGAGGAGGTGCTGGAGTCGTTTTTATTTTAATATATACAGTGTTAAGGCTAAGGCTCAGGGGTCTGTATATCTGAAGGACACTCAGTACATGTGGGACAGGAATCTTATTCTACACACAGTTGTCTGAAAAAATGACTTCAATTAGCTCTTTTTAAAAAAATCTTCTCTACTGAAGTATATTATTAAAAGTTTGCAGTATTTGTTCTGTTTCCAAAGTTGGGTCATTTATGAATACAGTTAGATATATTCAGAATTTCTGAAATCTTCTGGTAGAGGCATCACTAAACCAAAACTTTAATTTATTTAAGCATTTTCTTTAAAAGTTCTGGTTTGTGATTTGGTGGAATCTGAGTGCTTGATTTCACAGGGAGTGGGGAAGTTTAAATTTAAATATCTGAGTCATTTAAAATTTTTCCTTATGACTTGATAGTAATGTTTTTAGTTTTTTGGGCACAATGGGTGTCAGTAAGTTTCCTTCTAGAGATTCTAGTGCTAAGCTGGAATTAAAGGATGTGAAGCATGGAGAATTACTTTGTAATCATCAATGGATGTATAAATGTTCATTTTTATCCAAATAATGGTACTACTACTTCCCCTAAATCTGTCATTTCTTTGTATTCAGGGTCCAAAACTTGTTGCTTCAAGTCAAGCTGTCTTAGCCTAAAAACAACACAATCACAAGCGTCTCAGGTAACCATCCTCTGGATTTTCTTTAAAAAATTAATTATAATAGTTAATATTAAAAGAGCTAAGAGCCACATGGACCAGTGCCAATCACTGTTTTAAGGTCCTTGTATATATTAACTTATTTAATCCTCAAAATAGCTGCCTGAGTTGAGTTCCATTATTATTTCCATATTTCTGATGGGAAAATGAAAGCACAGATCAAAGCATAGACTAAGTAGTTTACCCAAGGATCACCCAGCTGGTGAGAGGTGAAGCCACAATTCAAAATTCAAACCAGAGCTTGACAGTTAATCACTGTCCTGTTCTGACCTAATGTGACACAGTAGACAGAGCCATTCAACTAAGCAATGATTCACAGTGGATTACTTCAGGTATTAGGCTGGACAATTCATGTTTTTGTAGGTTAAAAACAAGTTCAATGACAATGACTTCACAAGGTTCAACCTACTAGCTCAGTAACAAATAAACATTGTTGGAGAATATGAGAGATCTGCTATGTGAACTCCTACTTAATAGTAAATAACGTGCTACTAAGTTTCCAGTGTGTCAGCATGCTAAGATTTAATAGAATTTCTCTTCTTAGGTCAAAAGGTCCACTTTAAAATTTCGATGTTTGACCATAAACCTGTTTTATCCATTTTGGCTACAATATTTTGGGGAAATTAAAAAAAATAAAGTTTCTTCTTATAAAAGGCAACTTGTCCAACGATTTTTAGCACGGATTACTTTCAGATTTTCCGAACGGAGCATGATGCTTATTCCACTGCTAGACTTTGCCCACATGATAATACCTACATATTGTGCATTCATGAATGGAAGAAGCTCCTATCTCTGCAAACTTGGTTGTTTCAAATATAGTTTGTTTCAGTCCTAAATGGCAACTAACTTGGAGAAGACACCTTGTTTTTTTTGTAATTAACGTAGGTAAGGAATAGGTGTTAAGTAAATGACCCTGAGGAGTGATGATGGAAGCCTGTGACTTTGAAGCCTGAGAAGTATGAAGACATCAGTGATAAAGAGAGGACTTTACAGTACTTAGTGGGGGGTCCTCTTCCCTAGCTCAGCCAAGAATTCAGCTGCCATGAGTCTAGGGCAAGCTTGAATTATTTTCATTGGTGAAAATTGGGTATTGCCAGACAGTCTAAGCAATTTGACATTCATTTAAATAGATTTGACGAACACATGCCATTTTACAAACGGTACTTATATTGGTACTTTTATTTTTCAGCTTACACTGAGAGAAAGAAGAAATGAAGACCCAATGCCTATTTGTCTGTTTTTCCTTTCGTTTGGTGTAAAACCAACAGCCTATCTAAAAAAACATACATTTCTTTAAATATTTTGCCTCCTTTCTCTGTGCTGCAATTAATAAAAAAAATTAAAAAACTAATATTATTGTTCAGGACTGTTATTTTTCAAGAATAGTTGCCATCCTGAAAATTTTGTAGGTTCTGTGAAAGTCTCACTGTTCTCTTTCCCCCACTTCAGTGGAGGACTTCTCATTCCTAATGGGCTAATTTATTAATAGAAACATTAATACTCTTCTGAGTTGTGGATTATAAACATTTAAAGATCCATTTTAGCATTATGATAATTCTTAATAAAAGAATAAACATGCGGTATAGGTAGGGTATATAAAATGTAGCTTTTCCTTAGAACTCTAAGGAAACTAAACTCTCGAAGAAATGTGAGGGACAGGAAGATAGAGATGATTGTGAGGATAACTAATTTAATGGGGAAAAACCACTGGTCCTGGAAGAAATTTCACAGTCTAGGAGGACAATAGATGAAGAGTGTTAAGAAATTTAACAAGTGTGGAGAAACATAAGTGGAAGCGGGAATTAGGAGGTCGGGACAAAAGCACAGTAAGGCATGATTAAGGTTACTGAATTGAGGAAGTGCAAGAGTTGGAGGGTAAAATTTTCCTGTAAAAATTAGATGTTATATTCAATATTGGGCCTTTTCCCCCTGTTTCCAGAGGTAGTCACTGGTATCAGACCATTGTCTATGAATTTACATACCTAAAAGTCATTTATAGCACTGTTATCTTGTGTATTTTTTATTTTATAATATGATAGAATTGATTTCACACTATACATGCTATTCCACAGCTTTATTTTGTCCTTAATAATAATACTTTATAGTTTTATTTTAAGTAAGATGCTTGCAAAAGCTTTTGTTCCAAGTTGAAATAAATAGGCTCCTTTTGTATCTGGAATGTTACGTCCCACACTCTCCCCCTATCCTCACCCAACCCCCACTTTGGCTGCATCTTGAATATATCAAATACTTTCCCACATTTGTTGCAATCATCACAAAGATGGAAGAGAGCCCGTGAGGGGAGAAATGGAGATGGAATGGCTTGTTGAGGGTCCCAAGGGCAGACCTAGAAAATTTTGAGTCAGGTGTTTCCACATAACTGGACCTACACGGGACTAGGTCTGAGCACCCTTGCCTGGAAGGTCTTGCAGTCCAGGCAGCAGATGGGGACTTAAAACTTTTGGAAGAAGACATTCCAAAATGTGGGACTCGTGGAGCCCAGCTTTCCCCGCTTTCTGTGAGTGAAGCAGATTCTTGAAGTTGCCTGGACATTTGAGCCTAAGAGCGATCCAGGAGCCCAGTGTCCTCTCTGGTTCTGAGACAGCGGCATGGAAAGTGCATCGTTCTGCTGGATGGTTCTCACTGCATGTCTTTTGCTGCACAGTGTGGGAGACTGGGCCACCAGATGGTGCGGATACCCAGGTGTGTGTGTGTGAACTGTTCTCATTTCCCATCAGGAGGTACCCGATAGCCACACGATTTATCACCAAGAATGTTTAGATTGAGCACTTGGTTAAGCTAGTGTTTGCCAGATTTCTCTACTGTATAGTCACTATTTTTGGAGGCAAGTCACTAACTCTAGCTCACAGTCAAAGAGAGTGAGGGAGGAGATGAAGCTCCTGGAAGGATGAGTACTGACATATATATTCAGATTGTTTTGGTAAAAATGATTTGTCACTTTACTTATTTACTTATTCACTTATTTATACCACTATGAACTCATTTATATTTGTTTTATACTTTGGGTTATAATTTGATGATATATTATTGATTTTTTTTTACTTAAATTATTCCAGCTTTGGTTTCTGGGGGTCTCAAGTTGGCTCCTTGTGTCCCTTGATGTGCCCCTAAACTTTGTTTTTTTGAACACATCTTAACTTTCTAGCACTAAAAAAGTTCTGGCTCATCTTGTCCTTTCCCTTCCCCAGACCTGGAAACTGCCATTTCTTCAAGGAGCTCTGGTTCTGTTTAATACAGTGTTATTAGAAACAAAGTTCTGAGCACTGGGTGTGCTCTTTGCTAATGGGGTATCACTGCTTCTAGACTGTTTCAGGGAACAACTGAAAAATGTAGGTTTGTATACTCACCCATGAATAGGCACATGCCTGTCATTATTTCTGTATCATGTATCTATTATCTGTCGATCATGTATCTATCTATCTATCTATCTATCTATCTATCTATCTATCATCTATCTATCTATCTATCTATCTATCTATCTATCTATCTATCTATCTATCTATCTATCATCTATCTATCTATCTATCTATCATCTATCTATCTATCATCTATCTATCTATCTATCTATCATCTATCTATCTATCTATCATCTATCTATCTATCTATCTATCTATCTATCTATCTATCTATCTATCTATCATCTATCTATCTATATCTATCTATTTATCTATCTATATCTATCATCTATCTATCTATATCTATCTATCATCTATCTATCTATCTATCTATCTATCTATCTATCTATCATCTATCTATCATCTATCTATCATCTATCATCTATCTAATCTACCTATCATCATCTATCATCTATCTATCCATCATCATCTATCTATCTCTATCTGTCCATCCATCTATCCATCCATCCATCCATCCATCCATCCATCCATCCATCCATCCATCCATCCATCATCTGGCTAAATAAGAGCTCATACTGATGTCTCTGACTCTGTTCCATAACCACAGAGTTTATTCAAGTCTTCCCTGTTTGCTTATTTGTAACTTACCTCTTTGGCAGTAAAAACTTGGCTCCCACTGTTTACCATCGATTTACTTATTGTTCCACCCCAGAATACACCTGAAGGAGTTTCAGAATTGTTGGCTCATACCTCCATGTGAAATAAACTTACAACTAGAGTGCAATGTTTATGTATACTTTCTTTTGTCTTTAGCATTATAAGTTTCAGTCAAAACATCATTTCCCAAAGTTACTTGGGTCAGTCAGCTCCATTTTTCCCCTTCTTCAGTGAGATTATGACTGGTGAGTTTTCAGTGACTCACTCATATTGGACACAAGGTGAGTTTGGGGTCTGGGCTGTTGACCCAACTTTGGGACGATCTGCATGCATGGGCAGCTCTTTCCTGTCTGTGTTCCAATAGTGCGGCCTTTGTTGACAGTACACAAAGGTGGCAGGTATCCTTTACCCAGTGTGCTCCCGGCCACTGGTAACCATGGTGGGTACCCTTAAATCACATCAAGTGTCATGCAGTCTTCAGGGGTGGGCATGTTTGGGCCCTTCCAGTTGATGTCCTCTCTTGCCTCTATCAGTGTGGTGGTTTTGTTCTCCCCTGGGTTGATCTTGAGCCCTTCCAAACCTGCCTCACAGGAATGGGTCACTCTTCTTTCTTCACCACAGGCCCCTTATCTATCTTCCCCGTTGGTTGCTGTGTGTGGAAGTCTGGGATGCAGTTAACATTGAGAGAGATCATATTCTAAAAATGAAGTGATTATGGTCTAAGAGTTCAGGAAAAACCAGTGTTGAAGATGTATTTATTCTAAGAAGGGCATAATAGTAAATTTAAGATGTCCAGAGACTTGCCTTTGTTGTTATCATTGATGAAACACAGTGATAATTTAAGAGAGTCATTTGGAGCTAGAATTCATGGTGACATGATGTAGGAAGCATCATCATAAATAATGATAAAACACGTATTAAAATAAACATGTGGTAATAGAGAACTATCACGACAAGTAGACTTATTTTTTTCAGTAGTCTCCATGGGACCATTGTATTGTGAGTAATAACAGCATTGCTACCTTTTTCTGGAGATAGCAAATATAAAATTAGCCAGAAATGAGATATACTTGATAATGAAGAAGGTAGCACCAACAAAGAGATGGTACCTGAACCTGAACCAGAAGATGTGGTGCCTGGACATTAGGAAGAATCTTCATGTGCACAGATTGACAATAAACAGGTATGTGATTGTTGCTTCTTTACTCATTATTCAAAATCTCAATTGAAAAATTAATCTAATTCCCATTGGCCCATGCTGGTGTTGCATACGTCATTAATGCGGAAGGGGAATGTGGTAGCCAGGTCTAGATGAGGAGAGGTAAGAAAGAAGGGGGAGAGATCAAGAGAGGAGGCTGTTAGGGCTCAACATGAGAAGAGTCAGGGCCATTCATTTTTTACTGTAAAGGTTGATACAAGATGAAAGGCCTTTTAATGTTTGATTTCAAGTTTCTTGATACGAACAGTGTTGGGGTTCTTTGGAAAAATGATTGAGAGGTAACCAATGTAGAGTTAAGAAAAGAGAGAGTATGTATAGGAGAGAGTGTAAAGCATAGGTAAAGATAGACTTTAGCAGCACCAGGAAATAAGAACCCGAGGTGTCAAGAATAAATGCAAGCAGTCCTCCCTGACTCCTGAATTCTTAGAAATCTGGGGAAGGTGGTGGTGGTAATTCTGATTGCTCTCCATAGATGGGATCAGCATGGAGGAAAGGGTACTAAATCTAAAGGAACAAGAAGACCCTACTGGGCTACTGGACTCTGGATACTTTCACCCTACTAGAATGTGAATTATATCTATTCTATGGAGTTTGTTTTAAGTCCTACGCCTTGTGAAAATACTCATCAGCTTCCTCCAAGGCACTGTCTTCTTTTCAGATCTGTTCCATGGCCTCTAGACTCTAAATGTCAGAGAAAATATAAATGCAGGGAAAAAGATTTCAGTAATGCTCTGTGGTAAGAAGCATATTTGTGTAACATGAATGAGTGGGGACAATTAGTAATCCTGACCACAATCTGATTCAGGCCATTCATTTTCTATTATAAAGGTTCTGCTTTGTGCCAGACATTGTGCTATAGGCACCACAGGACTCACAAGGATGAATCCTTGAATCCAAGAAGTCACCTATCTAGGAAGAATTGCATAAGCTTGCAAATGACTGATATAAGGCCAAATGGGAAGTACCATGAAAAAGCAACCAACCACTCAAGCCAAAAAACAAATAACGAAATGGATCCCAGAAAGAATAAGTAGTCCAGCACTGTTTGAAGAGAAGGCATTTTCATGCATAGCTTACCTGCTGTGAAGAATAGTACATGTAATATTTGTCACAGATAGCAGTGCTAATCATGAAAGCGATTGTTACCTTTTAAAATTGTCTCCTAGGAATCAGATACTTTAAATAACATTATTCCATCTATACATTAAAAAAAACTTCAGGGGAAATATCATTTTCATTATATATATGAGAAAACTAAGAATCAGAGAGATTAAATTATTTGCCTAATGTCATATGGCTAATAATTGACACAGCCAAGATTAGAATCTGTCTGATACCGAAGTCCAGTTTACTGTGCTTTGTTGCTTCTGAGCAGTTTCACAGATTTATGAAAAATTAAACAGAGTCAGAATTTGAGCAATGGAAAAGCATTTGATGTGAACTATGTACTTAGACCAAACTTCAAGCAATGACATATAGATCAAGGGTTGTTTGCAGTTAGTAGGTAAACTCTGGTTCAAAGCTTATCTTTATTGCTGTCTCTTAAAATTTGGTGTTCCTCTGGGTACCTATTTTCTCTACAGTTCCTCTCCTCCAATCACATGGCTACAATAACCCTTTATAAGATGATGATTTCTGAATCTCCATCTCTGGCCTCAATCTTGTTCCAGAGGATAAGAATCACTATTCAACTGGGGGTCAACTTCTTGACTTCAAGGTCTTAAAGATACTTCAACACACAGACCAGGGTGTTCTGATTAATGATTATTCTAAGTCAACAAGCGTAAAGCAGGCCTGTTTGAGTAAACTGGTCACTGTCTTGAGCTTGGTAGATCCAAAGCTGAGCAGGTATTCAGTAAGTGCTTTTCATATTATGTCATTCATACCACTTAACTTCATCCACAGCTCTCATTTCCCATTAGCCAGTTGCTGAATCATATTATTGCGAAAACTTCCTAAGTTATTTCCTTCTCACAGTCCTGTGCCCCTCTATGCCAAGAGAGATGGTTTCAAAGCACCAATGTGATTTTTTTATTCGCTTTCTTTTATTAGCTTTACACCACTATCTTAGGATGCAGTGTAAACTTGATTTAAACGGTCTTTGAGATGTGGCCCCTGCCAACTTTGCAGAAAATCTCCTTTAGGGAGTAAGTTCCCTCATCTTTAAATTTTGTATTTTATTGAAAATGCATTTCTTCCATTTCTTTATATATGCCATGCTCGCCCTCACCAGGGGATATTTCCATGATTTTCAACATTGGCCCGGACACTTGTCCCTCCCTCTGTATTTGGCTCACCTCCAGTTTTTCCTCTGATCTCCAGTAAGATTCTACTTATTGCAGGAAAGCTAACCTGACACACTCCAAAGATGTCAGGTGTCTGTCATTTCTCTCTCCTTATCACTGCACCCATTACACCTCTGTTTTGCGATTGCTGACATAACTGCCTGCCTCTCCCACGAGATGCTAAATGCAGCAAGAGCGGGATGGCGCCTGCGTCTGGTTACTGAATATTCCTGTCAAACTGCAGTGCCCGGTACGCAGACTTCACGTTTTTGTTGAATGAATAAATAAAACTCCCTTCTACGGAGCTCCACTCTGTGCAAGGCTCTATTCCGAGCCACTTAGGCTGATTAGTTTATTTAATCTTCACTCACTCATGAAGGAGGTCCATCACTATCCATATTTATAGATGATGAAAATAAAGCCTAGGGAAATTAAATGACTCAACCAAAGTCATGTGGCAAATGAGTGGCTGGGCAAAAATTCAGACCGGTCCCAAGCCCACATGCTTAACCATAATGCTGCACCCTCTTGCTGATCATATGGCAGAAAATGGCCAAGGTCTGCTTGGTGAGGGAGAATATGAAAGGAGATTAAAGGAAAACATGAAACTAGCACAATATCAGAGGAAAGATCCAAAAAGGACCCAGACTGACAGTAAAGTTGTTACTCTTGGTTTAGTCTCATCAGGGTCCCGATGAACGAGGCTGGTGACTGTCACAACACACTTCTAGCTTGATGTGCACATATTATTTATAGTTATGTGTCTATTTATATCTATATTAAAATAATCACACTTTTGTAAATCCCTGTTATTTGCCTGGCTTTTTACTTATGTCCCCTCTAATCTTTTGATGAAATGATAAGACCGAATTGTTTAGCCTTGAGCATATTTCCATATTGTTAAATATTCTTCCACAAAGTTATATTGAGGGCTGCATATTATTCTATTTTATGAATGTATCCTACTTATTTCCTACCATAGCTCATTTGATTTTTAAATATTAACTGTAGAATAGTGAATTTCCTGTGAAGCTTTAGAAAACACTAATGTGTAGGTCCCAACTCCAAAGGATTCTGATTTAATTTGTCTGGGGTGCAGTCTAGGCACTGAGAATTTTAAAAGTGCCTCTAGTGATTTTAATGTGCAGCCAAGACTGAGAACCTTCATAGAGAGGGAAGATGGGAGGTGAGCTCCTACAATCAGGTGGCATTTGTAAGGGCCCTTTATTTAGTATTAACATAATCATCTTGAGTTGCTAAATGAACAGTGCAGCTGACCCACTTCGAAGTTTGACACACATGCAGAATTATTTGTAACAAATAACATGATTTAGGACTTGGTTTGTCAGGGTTTTTCCCTAAGCGTTCTATCTTAAGCCATACACTGTGTACTAAGTACTCAAGAATGGGCCTTATTGGCATACAAATCAGGTGAAAAGGGTTTCTGAGCTAACCAGCAACAGAATAATCAAGCAACGCATTACCCAGTGAAAACCTGGGTTGGCCAACGTGGCCAGAGCATGGCATGCGAGAGACATTCAATTAATGCTGCTTAATGAATTAGTGGATTTAGTTGAATTTCATACAAAGTCTAGTTTCTTTTCTTTATAACCTCATTAACTTTGTAATTGGAAAGGAATTAATTATTGTACAATTCAGGGAACAATATCTTCGAATACTCTGTAGTTTGAGAAGAATACTTGTTATATATGCAACATGGGATGAATTTGCAAGTTTCTTTTTTTTTTCTTTTCCCACCCAAAAGAGGCTTGTGTCCTTGAACATTAAATACAAATAATCCCTGTGCTGTTAATTATTGGCAAGTTGTCCATTTCAACCTAAGGAAATAAAGTAACAGATATACTAATAAAAGATTACTAGTTAACAGGCATTGCTTGAAAAAGGTATAAAAGAATTTCAGCATGATTTTCTATATTCTGTCCTGACCCTTGCCAACAACAATGAAACAACTAATAACCATGAAGTGGGTGGTATCAATTTTTTTAATTTTCTTACTAAATATTATGGAATCCAGAACCATGCATAACAATGCATATGGAATAGGTAAGATATTTTGTGTTTTTCTTTTATGTCTTTTCTCTATATCAAAATTCTTAAGTTTGCATTTATTCGTTATCACCTTTACTGTTCTACACAGGGGAAAAATACTTAATTTAGTGAATATCTTTAAATGCATGATGAACCTGTAACTTTGCAAGAAGGTTACAGAATTATGGCAGTGCTTTACATTATCTATGAATGTTTGTGTTCTTCAAGTTGAATTAATTTTTTTGTACAGTATTTATTTAATTGATATACCTATTTACTTTGACATATATATATATATCAGACCATAAAATCCTGGTTCCTTTACATGCAAAACACTCTCAGACTGGTAAAATAAGTAATATAAGTAACATCTTTGTTCTTTATTTTAGAAAAAAACAGGTCATTATTTGACTGTCTAAAGAAGAAACAGTGTGACTGGGATGCAAATGAGCAAGCAAACTGTGGTGTAAACATGTTTAAAGGAGGCTAAAATTAATAGTTTTAATCATTTGATTTCCAATCCTATTGGAGCATCACAGTACAGGGGAGAAACAAACAATTGGAAGATATAAAATCTGGAGTTTAGTGCTAAGTCTACTATTATTCTTAACTTTATTCCTTAGTTTTCTAGTGTTCTCAAGTACAAAATTAATATGTTTGCATAGATAATCCCTAATGCCTTCTCATTTCTAAAACTATACTTTTAACTTAAATACAAACATTTACATGTAATAATGATAACTTTCCTGGTTGCAATTGGAAACACAGTTTTTCATTGAGTTTATTTTGCTTTTCAGCTTCCATACTGGATTCTTCCCAATGCTCTGCAGAGGTGAATTTAGCTGACCTGTAAGTTTTGCTTGTATCAATCCACCTTAAACATGTAAAGCAATGGTAATTTAGTTAAGTAAGTAAATGAAATTGTGTAGCCCTATGAGTTTTTTAAAGTATAGAAGCAAATTGGTTAATGTCAAGAAAAGTTATTTATATTTAATATCAGGCTGATATCAAAGATGTTGAGCTGTTGGCCTATGCCTTAGATGTTAACCTCTAGATTCTTTGCAATTCCATGGGACAAATCAAATCAAATTTTATAAACTGAAGATTAGTATCTGATCAGTGGCAACCAAAAAGAATTCAGGAGCTTTTCTCATCAACACTGGTAAGATGATATTGCAATATTCTCTATTCTGAATACTATATAAATCCTAGTAACAAAAAAGAAGAGGTAAGATATTCAAATTTCTGTTATTTTAGAGGGTCTGTTGTTTCTTTTAATGCTATCTTTTGGTTCCACATTCTGAAGTTTCAGATAATGAATTTAAAGGGATGTGTTACTACCACTGTTTGCACACAGAAACCTGCTAAAGCAATGCTTTGGGTCAATCCATGAGCACTGCAGTCTTGGATCAGACCTTGATTATGCTGAGGGTAGACACAGGCTGAGCTCTGGTGACCAATTCTTTGCTTACATTTATAGGAAACTGTAAAGAATACAGATACCCTTGATTAAAGTTGCATTGCAAAAAGGAGGAACCACTCTTAGAGGAAATTCACTTATTTTGATGTTCAACAGATATATGTATATTTATAAGGATGAGAAGAAGAATGATATTTTTCCTGGATGGCCAGAACCTAATTTCACATGCATTTTTAACAAAGATCACCACCTAAATTGGTCACAACGTAACAGAAACTAAAAACTAAACTTGAGAAAAAGATTGATTAAGTTGGCTTCTTAAGCGTTCATATGTATTTTTGTTTCAGGGCCACCATATTTTTTGCCCAGTTTGTTCAAGAAGCCACTTATCAGGAAGTAAACAAAATGGTAAAAGATGTATTGCCTGTAATTGGGAAGCCCTCTGGCAATGAACAGCCTGCAGGGTGTCTAGAAAACCAGGTGGGTGGACAATAATAATGATGATGATACTGTGATATTTGACCAAAATTTAACATGCAGAAGGGAAGATACAGGGGTAGCACAAGAAATAAATTTAAATGTTTGAAGAATTGTTGTATGAAAAAGGCATCAGATGAATTCTGAATTGCAAAGAAGGTAGAAGAGAAAACGAGTGCCTACTGTAAAGAGACACGGCGATTAAGAGCTAAAGTTCTGAAATACGAGTACCCGAGTGGCCATAGGCGTATTTCTTAACTTCTCTGAGCTTCAGTTTCATTATCTATAAAATAAGGAATAATAATAGCTTCCATTTCAGGATTGTTATGGAAACTGGTATAATAATAGTAATATAAATTAATTTTTCTTAAGCACACAATGACAGGCATTATTGTAGGGAGTGTTCTATACACATCGATAATCAAAATATTTTATGTAAAGCATAGTACTGATGACTCAGAATGGATGTCCAGTGAGCGAAGGGACCCTGCCTGGGGCTTATTGGCAGAATATCAGCTTTGCTTACAAATATAAACTTATTAAATTTTTATAACAATCCAAAGATAGATGCTAATCTTCCAGTTGAGGAAGCTGAGTCATTAGGGAGGTTAAGTAACTTGCTTAAGGGAGCCCAGACCCAACCAGGATTTAAACTAGGCCATGTGGCTCCAGAACTAACACCCTTGGAGGCTTCATTACTTATACCCTGCACTGTAGAGAATGTGAGATGCATAGCACATAGGGTTACCAGATTTAGCAAAAAAACAACAGTAACAAAACATGAAGCCCACTTTAATTTGAATTTCAGATAAACAATGAATACTTTGTCTAGTATAAGGATATTCTAATGTAGAAGATCAATAAATATAGTTATCGTTACTTTATCTCAATATGGAAAAGAACTTTTCAGTGGTTAGAGCACCCTAATTATGGAACAAAATGCCAGAGAATCCTTTGCCATGGTGGGTTGATGAAGTGGCCAAAAGACAACGTGTCTGGAATATTGTAGAGGAGATGCCCGTTTAAAGTTACAAAGTACTTTCCAACCATGAATTTGATGATTTAATTAAAACCCCTATTTTGCATCTCTGTTTTTGGCTTGTCCTGATAATCTTCTAAAGATGTGTATAAATTAAACAGCATACATTCCATATTGCAACTTTACCTCAGAGGAGAGATTCAAGGTAATTTTACAGAGTGGTGATTTATCTTTATAAACTTAAAGGCATGATTTTTATGTAGATTAGGAACTGGAAGACTTACTTAAGATATCCAAGACTCTCTAAATATTAGCAGTTGTAAAAGCTAAATTGAAGTTTACTGAAATGAATGAAACACAATATTCTTCACAGTCATTCTTGAGAATATTGGTGTCATCATCTGACGTTGGAAAAGTTAAGGCAACAAAAAAGATTTTAAATATTTAAAATGTACATTTTAAAACATTTTAGCTAAACCTGCAATTATGACCCATGAAAAATGTTTGATGTTATTTTTGTTCTATTTCAAATTATTTTTAATCTAAAATTAATATCCAGTGTGGTGATTAGCGGGGAGGGGAGAGAGTGCATGGGTGGAGATGGAAGAGGGTATAAGAGAGATAAATGGTGATGGAAAAAAATTTTAAAAAAAGAAAGAAAAATAATCCAATTTTAGATCAATGTCTCATGCTAAAAATTCCATGTAGAATGAGTATCTATGTCTGAAGAGTGGCATATATATATATATATATATATATATATATATATATATATATATATATATCATGGCCCAAATTGTTGATAACATAAAAGGGAAAAATAAAATATTTCAGAATTATTTTGGGGGAAACAAATACTGCATGGCCTTTTTTTCTTTTATAATAAAGAATTTTGTTTAATAATCATGTGTATTACTTAAGTTGAAAATTAAAATTCCATTTCCCAAAAGGCAAAAAAATGAATGAATGAATGAATGAATGGATGAATAAATAAATAAGTAAATAGCACTATTTCATCTGGCTAAAATGAAATACGTTGGGATTTTGATGGGGAATTCTTTTCCTAATCTGTAGAACTGATCTGGGTACCAGGAAGTGTTTGCTGTGCCCTCCAGGTTTTTGGAGAGGTCGGCTGTCCTTCCTCAGCAGCAACTCTCCTTGCAGCTCCCCGCGTTCCTGGAGGGGCTCTGCCGCGAGGGGGCGGTCGCGGAGGCGCGCGGCCTGGCGGGCTGCTGCGGCCTGCGCGCGGACGACCGGCTCGGCTGCCTCCTGGCGCGCAGGCGCGCCGCGCCCGCGGCCGTCCCGCCCTTCCAGCTTCCGGAGCCCGGCGCGAGCTGCAGGGAGCACGCGGAGAGCCGGCGCACGTTCATGAACCGGTGAGGGCCGGGCCTGGAGGCCATGAAAGCCCGGGAAAGGGAGCGGTGCCGAGCGGCACCTGGTGCTTCTGCGAACTACCGGCGGGCCCGGGACACGGGCAAAGGGAAAGGCCCCGCGTGGACCTCCGGGCCCGCGGGCGGCGGGCGGGCCCCCTGCAGGCGCCCGGTCGGCAGGCACCCTCGGGCGACGCCGCAGAGCCGCCCCTGCCCGCTGCCTGCGGACATGCCGTGGCCTCCCCTTCCGATGTCCCGGTTTTAGTCTGCCCAAGGATGTATTCCTGCTTCACAAGATGATGCCTTCGGAGCCAGATATTTGGTGGTTTGTGTTGAACACATTTCCCTGAAATTTGAAAAAAAACACAGTGATCCAGGAATGTTTAGGATTCACAGACGCGGTCAACAGTTCCGTGCACTGAGGGCGTGACAAGGACGCGTGTGCTTGACTCGCAGGATCAGATGGCGGCTCGGAGTGACCTGTGGCCTCCTGCTCCCTCCCCCTCGCTCTCCCCCTGCTCCCTCCCCCCTGCTCCCTCCCCCCTCGCTCTTCCCCTGCTCCCTCCCCCCTCGCTCTCCCCCTTCTGCTCCCCCCTCGCGCTCCCCCTCGCTCTCCCCCTCGCTCTCCCCCTTCCGCTCCCCCCTCGCGCTCCCCCTCGCGCTCCCCCTTCGCTCTCCCCCTTCGCTCTCCCCCTTCCGCTCCCCCCTCGCGCTCCCCCCTCGCGCTCCCCCCTCGCGCTCCCCCTCGCGCTCCCCCTTCCGCTCCCCCCTCGCGCTCCCCCTTCCCCGCGCTCCCCCCCTCGCGCTCCCCCCTCGCGCTCCCCCTCGCGCTCCCCCTCGCGCTCCCCCTTCCACTCCCCCCTCGCGCTCCCCCTCGCTCTCCCCCCTCGCGCTCCCCCTCGCTCTCCCCCCTTCCGCTCCGCCCTCGCGCTCCCCCTCGCTCTCCCCCCTCGCTCTCCCCCCTCGCGCTCCCCCTCGCTCTCCCCCTTCCGCTCCCCCCTCGCGCTCCCCCTTCCCCGCGCTCCCCCCTCGCGCTCCCCCTTCCGCTCCCCCCTCGCGCTCCCCCCTCGCGCTCCCCCCTCGCGCTCCCCCTCGCGCTCCCCCTTCCGCTCCCCCCTCGCGCTCCCCCTTCCCCGCGCTCCCCCCTCGCGCTCCCCCCTCGCGCTCCCCCTCGCGCTCCCCCTTCCACTCCCCCCTCGCGCTCCCCCTCGCTCTCCCCCCTCGCGCTCCCCCTCGCTCTCCCCCTTCCGCTCTGCCCTCGCGCTCCCCCTCGCTCTCCCCCTTCCGCTCCCCCCTCGCGCTCCCCCTTCCCCGCGCTCCCCCTTCCGCGCTCCCCCTTCCGCTCCCCCCTCCGCGCTCCCCCTTCCGCGCTCCCCCTTCCGCTCCCCCCTCCGCGCTCCCCCTTCCGCGCTCCCCCTTCCGCTCTCTCCCCCTGCTCCCTCCCCCCTCACTCTCCCCCCTCACTCTCCCCCCTCACTCGCCCCCTTCACTCTCCCTCCTCTTTCCACTCGCAGAGTGGAGACTGAAGCTCAGCGGTTAGAACAGGCGGGCGAGGGCACCCTGCCGGCACCCCCAAGCTGGGGTGTGCACCCAGGGTCCCGTAGCTAACTCTCAGTCGCCTGTGTCTCCTGTGTCGCTGCCTAAACCAGAAAACCGGGGAGCCTGCCCTTAGGGTTTCTATTTCCTCTCTGGAGGCTGCCAAGGTGGATAATTCCATTCTGCATTGATGGGGGGGGGGGGGGGTCTACGATTCTGTCTTACTTAGTGGTGCTCTGGCCTTGCTGGCCCTTGAAACATCTCTGAGTAGGCTTCTTGAAAAGGACACTAATAAAACCCATAGTCAGCATCTCTGCCCATTTTGTTCTCAAATTAAAATACAGTATCATTTGTCAGATTTTCCCCCCTGGGGATTTTTAGTGAGGAAAATTTTTGATAGCACTCGGGAAAATATGATGGTTTCCTGAATCTGTAAACACATCCCAGAGTCAGTTCCAAGCGGTGGCAGTCTTATTTCATGTGATTGTAAATCTCACAGTTGTGTTTCATTTCACAGGTACATCTATGAGATAGCAAGGAGGCACCCCTTCCTGTATGCACCTATACTCCTTTCTTTGGCTGCTCACTATGACAAAATAATTCCACTTTGTTGCAAAGCTGAAAATGCAGTAGAATGCTTCCAAACGAAGGTATTACATTCGTGCGAATATTGAACCAATATTTTCACCTGGCTGTGACTCATCAAAACCAAACAAAGTTAAAAATGGAAATACACTTTGGGTGTGGAATATCATTTCCAGAATAGAGCATATTTCAGCAGTCTGATACTCTTTGGGTTAAAAAACCTGGATTTACTTTGTTTTCATTCATTCATTCACTTATTCTTTCATTCAGCCAAAGTTACTTTATTACTAAGGAAGTGAGTCTGGTGAGAATAAAGACAGACAAGTGTGGAGGTGATAAGTGAAAGAGAGGAGTAGGAGGTAAAAGAAGGCAGTGAAAGAAGATGGAGTCAGAGGAGAAGAGAGGAAGAGCTGAAGAAGAGAGAAAATAGTGAGAAGAAAATGATCATAAATGCTTTGTATTCATTATTTCTTTTAATCCTTAGAACAAATTCGAGGTGTAAGTACAGGTGACCCTTGAGCAATGCAAGGGTTAGGAGTGTTAACTCCCATGCCTTCAAAAATCTGCCTATAACTTTCGACTTCCCCCAGAACTTAACTACTATTGTTATCCATGAGGGGTAGATAGGTTCCAGGGTGCCCAGGATACCAAAATCCATGGGTGCTGAAGTCCCCCATGTAAAATGGCATAGATCAGTGTGTGCTATCAGCCCTCCACATCCGCTGACTCCTAACCACAGGCCAAAAGCGTACAGGTATTTATTGACAAAATCTGCATATAAATGGACCTGCACAGTTCAAACTCATGTTATTCAAGGGGCTACTATGTTATTGTCATTTCACAATCAAGACAACTTAGGTTGAGAGCAGCAAATAGCTTTCTTAGGCTCAGAGAGCTAGAATAATATCCACAATTAATCACTTGCCACCAGAAGTCCTCCAACAAAAATTTTCAAAGAATTAGGACTATTTCCAGAATTTCAGGCTGTGATACAATCTTATTTTTGTGACTGAGCAGACATTCAATAAATTACCAGGCTTCAATCTGATAGATTCAGTCATTATCCCAAATATGAAAATTATAAGCTTTTTGTTTTAAGGTATTTTAAAAAATCTATCCGGCATAGATGCATATAAACCAACCTAAAAAAATGAATAAATGAATACAGTTCTACAAAAATGAATTGCATTTAAAATTTTTAGTCAAACCTTCATTTTATAGAGTTTCACATTTTACCTTTATCTGTTGTTTTGGTGATTATTAGAGAAAATGCACGCTTTCCTGATGCCTTGTTTCTTCAAATTTTAGGCAGCGTCAACTACAAAAGAATTAAGAGAGAGCAGCTTGTTAAATCAACATGGATGCGCAGTAATGAGAAGTTTTGGACCCCGAACCTTCGGAGCCATGTAAGTTTAAGTTCTATCTAGGGCACAAGGTGAGGTCTGCAGAGCTCCCGTTTTGCAGTATTAGTTCATTTTCTCTTTGTCAGTGTTGTAGGGAATGAAGTTTCCTCTGATGAGAGCTAATGTGATTAAGAATCATGAAATCTTAGGATTGGAAGGAAGCTAACAGATCAATCTGCTGTTTCACATTTATTAACCTAGACTAGAGAAGACTTCTGAGATTTATACTAGTGATCTATTCTAGATACTCTTAAGTTCCTGGACTGCAATCAAATTATTCCTCATAGTTAGGCTATGTTTTCCTAGATTCTCTTCAAAATACATTAGTCTTCACTGATGTATCATTCAATATTTTTGGCTTAAGAACAAATTCTTTATATTAATTCTGCTTCTTAGTCTGCTATAAAGTCCATTATGTCAATTGTTGCTGTCTATGAAAAGATTCACTTGAGTCAGTATTATTAGAATCTAGTGTCAGGAGAAAAACAACTGTCATGTGTTTAAAGAACTAGGATGTATTCTTTTAGCTGATGAAAGTAACGTGACTCACTGAAGTTTGTGTTGTTTGTTCCAGCTGCTAAAAAGCTCAAAGGCAAATTAAGAATTTTTCAATTTCCCATATTAACTCTTAAACTTAGCATATTTGCCTTCTCCCTTTTTTAGTGTTTTTGTTTATCAGTCTTATCTATTTATCTATCTATCATCTATCTATATCTATCATCTATTATCTATCTATCATCTATCTATCTATCTATATCTATCATCTATATCTATCATCTATTTTCTATCTTTTCATCTATCCACCCTATCTCGATTTCATCTCTTCTATCTTTGTTGTTACAATGAAGAAGAATATAATATAAATGCAGTTAAATCATCTAGTCCAACCTCTTCATTTTTACACATGAGTAACCTGAAGTCGGAGAAATTACTTTACCCAAGACCACACTGCTGGACATCAGAAGCCAGTTATCCTAGGTCCTTGTCATGATTTACTTTCATTATACCTATTTGTCTACTATGTCATTGATTTTTAATTTTATGTATCCTGACAATGAGACATTAAAATCAGATATAAAAATCAGAACTACCAATGGTTTAGAGCTGTGCTCTAAAGCACTAGCCACTAGCAACCACTAGCCACATATAGCTCCTGAGCATTTGAACAGTCACTGGAGCAAATGAGGCACTGTGCTCTAAGTGTAAAACATGCACCCACCAGATTTCAAAGACTTACTATGAAGAAGAGAATGCACAATATCTCATTAGTAGGTTTTCATGTGGATTGCGTATTAAAATAATATATATATTTAAAATTTTATTTTTTAATTACAGTTTCTATTTAATATTATTTTGTATTAGTTTCAGGTATACAGCATAGTGGTTAGACAATCAGATACTTTACAAAGTGATTCCCTGGATATTTCAAGTACCCACCTGGCACCCTACATAGTTATTACATATTATTGACTATATTCCTATGCTGTCCTTTACATCCCTATGACTATTTTGTAACTACCAATTTGTACTTCTTAATCCCTTCACCTTTTTCACCCAGCCTCCAGCACCCCCTGGCAACTATCAATCTGTTCTCTGTAGTAAAATGATATTTTTGATATGTGGTGTTAAAATATATTATTAAAGTGAACTTAACCTGTTTTATTTTACTTTTTAATGTGACTACTAGAACATTTTAAATTACACAACTAGTTAAAATACTCTTCAAATTTTATGATGAAATATTTCTAGTATAAGAAAACATTTGAGCTGCTAATCAAGGAGTATTAATTATATGCATTCACATTTTATTTTTTTGTTTATTTGTTTGTTAAATGACATTTGAGAATATTGTACACAGTGGAAGCCTAGATTAAAGTTTTTAGTTATGGAGTTAGATCCAAGACTGACTGAAATTTCTTCTTGGGAGAGGTCAGATGTATGTTTTACCCGCTTACTCTCTTAGAAACTTAAAGATTGATTCATGAACTGGTTTATTTAAATTCATCTTTGTAATCAATATAAATTAGATGTTATTGTAATGACTTTATTTTATGATATCCATAAGTGATTAAACTTAAATGTTGTGAATCTAGGAAGAAAATCCATCTTCATCAGTAGTAGCAATAGGGAACAGGGGTTGAACCTAGACATTTCTGAAATTTAATGAAATACGCACAAAGAACAAGAATTTCTATTTCTTACCTTCTTTTTGGGCCACCACACTACACTTCTTGACATGATGACACATCTGAATGTGTAGCCTGCTCCACTTTGTCCCATTTTATTGATTTACACACATGCACCTCTCCCTGTATTCTCAGAAGTATTTTTCTGCCTCCCAAGTATACAATGGTTATCATTCTAGTGGAATTTTCCAGTTCTTAATTGTTTCTCCTTTTTAGTTTTCACCCACCCACTCTGCTGGTCCTATGTGCTCAGCATCAGGCATGAACCGCGAAAGCTCCCAGGAAGGGCCGCAAGGAAAGACAGGTCACTCCCAACCCGCTGTGGGGCCGGGTGGCAGCCCGCGGGGCTCTGCCTCCAGAGGCCGCGCTGCCCTGACGAGGCTCAGAACGCTTTGCCTTTTCTTTTTAAACAACGAGAACATTCCAGGTCTTTGTCTCGGAGCTGCAACCATGTTATTACTCTATAAATGTTATTTAATTTTTATAATCAAGATTGATTTCTAATTCTTTCTCTCCCTCTAGAACCGTTACAAAGCTGAGCCAAAAGTTTCCCAAGGCTAATTTTACTGAGATCCAGAAACTGGTCCTGGACGTGGCCCACACACATGAGGAATGCTGCCGAGGAAATGTGCTGGAGTGCCTGCAGGATGGGGTGAGGACTCCTGCTTCCTAAAAAGGAGCTATTGCCACCCCCTTTCCTTCCTTTTGCTCTCCTTCTAAATGGGAGAAGGCTACCTGACTTGGGTTGGTCACAGGTCATCGTAACTGGCCGACTCGGTGAAGTGACAGGCTTCATGCTGGCGGAGCAAACCCTCTTCTGTTGACCCTGCCTTTCACCTGAGGGATGCTATCCTCTTGCGAGACCAGCATCCATTCATTCTTACTTCTAAAGGAGACGGTACCATCTCAGAAGGCTTCCACGTGGAATTTTGGGGGGCAGACTCTTTACTTTGAATGTAAAGAGTCTGTTCTTTCATCTGACAAATGTATATTAAACAATTCATATTCAATAGCCACTGTGAGGGACATTTGTTATCAAGGCACAAGCTAACCTCCATTTATAGACTGTTAGGAGAGATAAGACAGGTGACCTCCTTGGGGTAGGGGTTGTCTTTTGTTTATTGTTATCTCTGTAGGTTGCCAGCACAATGCCTGGCACCTGGGAGACCCTTTATTATATACTCATATAGTTAGTATACAAATACAATAAAGTAACACAAGAAACAACAGAAATAACTCAAAAAACTATTCTTCAAGGTAAAGCCAGCCATCTCATAAAGAGGTGCAGGTAAATGTTCTGGGCATCCTTTGAGCATGCCAATAGTGAGTCACAATTTAAGCTGTGTGGCGTTGGTCTGTTTTGGCCAACCCCAGGCTTCCTAGATTTTGTGCGAGAGGCCGGCTTATCCCCACATTACTCCCTCTCTGTTCACTGTGATACACCTTCTTTCCAAGGAGGCTTAAACATAGTTTCCAGAAGGTTGAAGTGAAGATAAAATGTTCATTTCGGCGACAATTTTGCTGAGATAGTCTTGAAAGTCAGCAAGAAGCCAAGGCTACAGGGAGGCCTGAGAGTGACAGTCTTGAGCACAGGCCAAGATCTTGGTGTAAGGAGTTGGGCAAGATGAACGGAGAGGAGGCTGCCACAAGAGACACGTTTTATTTTATTTTTCCTTTTAGAAATATTTACCTGCATATAAGGGACAGTAATAATATTTTGTCTTTCAGTTTTTTTAAAAAAAATATATATAGTTTTTTTATTGACTTCAGAGAGAGGAAGGGAGAGGGAGAGAGAGAGAGAGAGAAACATCGATGAGAGTCATTGATCAGCTGCCTCCTGCACGCCCCCTCCTGGGGATTGAGCCCACAACCTGGGCATGTGCCCTGGCCAGGAATCGAACCACGAACTCCTGGATCATAGGTCGATGCTCAATCTCTGAGCCACACTGGCTGGGCCGTTTTCTCAGTTTTAATTGATAATTTTATTAATTTGTATAGTTAGTTTTTTCAAAATTAATTTTTCAGTTTTTGGAGCTCATAACCACTTTTTCTTCTAAAGTGGAAACATTAATTTCAATATGGTAGGTAAGTTGGACTTTAATGACTAAAGAATGGGGCCTAATGGTCGCTACTGAGCATGCGCAGAATGTTCAGCCCTGCCACAGGAATGTGTAAATGCTGCTGCTTTCTGGCCGCCTGTAGACTGCCCTCTGGAGGCCATGGTGGGTCACTGCAGATCGTTCTGTTTAAGACGGAGCAGAAAGTTTGCTCTCCGTGTTATGACATCAACAGCAAATGTGTCTAGCAGCAAATTTCAATATTAATAGAAAGATATACATAAATGGGCATGTCATTTGGTTTGAGGAGTACATTTTTCTCTTGTTTTTAAAAGCTGCTTAATAAAAAATGAGGTTTTAGCAGACAATTATCAAAAGAAGAGCTGAGTAACAGGTGGAAAGAAGTGAGGAAAGGCAGAATCAGCAGAAAGCACTAAAATAAGAGACAAGGTAAAATGTCTTCTTTCTTCTTTCCTTCCTTTTATTATCCTTCCCTTTCTCCCTTCCCCCCTCCCCCTCTTCTTTCCTTCTTTCCGTTCTTCCTGGAACTGGCCCTGAGGTCCTGCCTTAAAGAATAAACCTTAAAAATGTATACTTTATTTTTCTGATTACAGGAAAAAATTATGTCCTACATATGTTCTCATCAAGATACTCTGTCAAGCAAAATAGCAGAATGCTGCAAACTGCCCATACTTGAACTTGGTCACTGCATAATTCATGCAGAAAATGATGACGAACCTGAAGGTTTATCTCCAACTCTAAATAGGTTCTTAGGAGAGAGAGATTTCAACCAGTTTTCTTCAAGGGAAAAAGATCTCTTCATGGCAAGGTAAACACACTCTGTAAATGTACGTCCACACTAGTAAAGATTATGTGGCTGGCAGCTTTATGTTGTTGAAATGGGGAGTGAAGACTGTGGTTTTTGAGCTCAGTATGTGAGAATAATGCTAAAATGTCCTGAGCCAAAATATATTTAAGCGGATACCTAGGGAATAAGGAATGAAATCTATGTTATATTGATGAGATTTCACCATTACTATTATTAACTGGCTCGCTTTTTAGGCTGTATTTTATTTGTATATGTTTCTCTGGAATCCGAAGCATTGCCTCCCTGTATGGGTTACTCATAGGAAGATCATTGAATTTCCACACAGGATGTGAATATTTTTGTAATAAGAAGGGCTCATGATTAAGAATGTGCTTTTCCACTGTGCATGTTTTAACCCCCCCCCCCCAAATATAATGCAATAGATAATGCTAGATGAGAGGGCTTTTATTGGAACAGTTTGTTATTTATTGAATTCATGCTTTATTTTTGTAAGAAAATAAGGTTGAGAGACATTTGCAGTATAGCAGTTTGTTGTAATGTAATTGATATGACATGTTCTCATTCTGTTTGCCTTTAAGGGAGCAAACAGTTAATACATTTTCCTTTATTGTGGAGTGTATATCTATGGACTCTATTAGAAGAAGGATTTGTGCAGCTCTTAGGACATTATACTTAATGATCTCCAGAGGTCTTTCTAAATTTAAGAGACTGCTTCTAATGTAGCAATAAGAATAATGGCCCAATTTTCTCTTTAATATTCCCTGAGGATATTACTCTATTGTTACATTAAAATTAGACATTCATACATTGTTTGCACAGCTAAATAAAATTATGCAAATAAGAACAAAGTCAAGATTTAAGAACCCATATTGACAATTTATTGGTGGCAGAACTAACATACCTATTTCTATAACCTGGGAATACAATTAGTAAATTCAAGAATTATCTTTGTATTTACACATCCATACACATCCACAGCTTATTGTTTATGTAACAGAAGCAGTTCTTCAACTAGAAAGGTTCTTTGCAGTAGAAATTTTCTCAGCTGAAAATGATCTTCCCCCAGATACTTGTGTGGCTCCCTTAAGCCCAAAGGGAATTTTCTTGACCATATACACTAACTTAGGTGTCACCTCTTTTCCTTTCTCCTAACTTCCTTTATTTCTCCTCATTGATTTATCAGCACTGAAAACCAGATGACCTAGTTCTTGTTTATTTGTTTCTGCCTCCCTATAATGTATGCTTTTGAGAGGTCAGGCATTTTATCTTATACATTATTGAAAATTTGCTGCTTAAAGAAATGCTTTAGAGTCAGCACTGGAAAAACATTTGTTGAATAAATGAATGTAAAGCCCACAATTAAAAATCCAAATGAAGGGTGCAAAAGAAGACAAAATGCACCATTTTAAAACAATTTGAAGTATAATTTGTACTAATAGTTTTACCATGCAGATAGTTTAAATCATATTTGGTTTCCAGGGTTATTTACTTGAATTTAAACTTCTGCTTTCCATATAACAAAGGAAGAATTTTTCTCTTAATTCTAATAACATGATTTTTTCCACACATATTTCAGATTTACTTATGAATATTCAAGAAGACATACTAAGTTTGCTGTCCCAGTAATTCTAAGAGTTGCTAAAGGATATCAGGACTTATTGGAGAAGTGTTCCCAGTCTCAAAACCCTCTTGAATGCCAAGATAAAGGGGTAAATTGCTCTAGCTTTTTTTAGGGAGAATATGAAATGTTGGGTTGATATCTTCCATTAAAAAATGTTGTTAGTTTGAAAGTATCTGGTTATTAACTAATGGTTAGCTAGTTATATGTACTAACTAGTCACCTAGATATTAAACCAGTTATTAACTAGCTGTCAACAACTAGTGGCTTACTTTGGAAATAAAAATGTTACCCAAAAATTCTTTGATGCACAGAATAAAAATAATATTAATTTCTAACATCTCCAGAAAGGCAAGAATTTGTATAGAAAGAACTGTAATCTTTTATCCAAAGGTTGAATTCTGTCATCAAATAACTCGGTGATTCACAAAATTTTAAACTCGATCTACCTGAAGTCCATTTGCTTTAATTCTCACAATTCAAACTTTGCCATCTTTAATATATATATATTTTAAATTCCTCTAAAATTGCTTTCTCTAAGATTGGTATTATCATGGAATAAAATATTATTGGTAGATTTTTACACACAAAGTTTTGTGTCCAGGAAGAGAAAAATGTGTGTAATAATGCTTGTGATTTCAGGAAGAAGAATTAGAGAAATATGTCCAGGAGAGCCAAGCGTTGGCAAAGCGAAGCTGCAGCCTCTTCCAGAAACTAGGAGAATATTACTTACAAAATGCGTATGTTTTTTTAAAGCAGTATTTTTAGTGATTTAAAATTATGAACCGGCGAGGGAAGTAGACATCTACATTAGTCCCCCATGGCGACTCCAATTTCCGCTCCTGTTTCAGATTGGAAGTCGTTATAATGTGATCACCCAAAGTCCGCTGAGAGAAGGCAGCCCTCTCCATCCCTCTAGTTTAGGAAACATGAATGGCCTGTGACGTCTGATCTGTGGCACTGGCTTTGGGTTCCCTCAAATCATGCAGATTTTTGCAGTAGAGATATCCATTCTATCATAGTCTGTCTTCGTTCAAACACCAAAAGATCAGAGTGAAAATCAGTGAAGCTTCTGAGGTTGGGAATGAGTCAACCTTCTGCCCAGAGCTTGTCCCATTGGGATATGTCGCTGTAATAGGAGCCCAAGGAGTGGTTGTTAGAGTAATGGCATCTCAGAAGTTAGTCCAGATACCATGTGGATGATAAAATGAGCTGAGTTCATGTCTTCTGATGCCAAAAGAGGGTCTTTGAGAAGAAGTGAGTCCAAAAACTGGTGAATGACTCAGCAGGATTTGGTGAAAAATGCCTTTCAGGTTTCTTGTTGCTTACACAAAGAAAGCCCCTCAGCTGAGCCCACCTGAGCTGATGGCCTACACCAGGAAAATGGCAGTGGCAGCCGCCACCTGTTGCCGGCTCAGTGAGGAGAAACAGCTGGCCTGCGGTGAGGGAGCGGTGAGTGTTTTGTCAAATCCCATCTTGTTTCTGCCCCGTCTGATTGAAATGGCCTCAGAATTCCCATTTAGGGGAAAGGGTAAAAACCAATGTGCAGGTGGCTTTATTAGACTTGTTCGGCTAGTTTCAGCTGAGGGGATGGGTGTGACAACTCGGCCCTGAACGGTTAGCATTGGCCAGGCTTCCCGTCCTTCTAGAATGGCTGGTGGAAGTGCATCCGGTTTATTCAACAGTGATGCAAACTTTACGTCCAGGGAGGAGAGTAACCAACACATCTTTCACTTCATGGGTCCTTGTTTTGTTCACCAAATACCTACTTTAATGAAAAAGAAAAGCTTCATCTTCGATGGATTAAAATTCGTCATTTTATTTTTAGCCATACATTACATTTTTACCCTTTGTAGTATAATCTTATTATGATCTTAGGAATAATTTGTTCCCTTTGACGGGGTATAGGGCACAGGAACAGGGTGAGTCCCATGTTCTCAATGGCAAAATGACTGTCATTAGTGTCCTACATGTGATTACAGGGTTTTTGTTGTTGTTTTTTCATTTTCTTTCCCCTTAAAGTCACAGTTGTGACCAAAACTGTACACAAATTTTCCCCTTTTCCTCTTTCTGATGATGGGGAGTGATCTGCTGAGTTAATCTTCATGTCTTAGAACTCTTCACCAGAGGTTAAAAGGAACGGGAGAATCTCCTGTGATTAAGCATCACTGACATTTAGTGAATGCCGCATGCTGAGAGAATTCAGAGACGCAGGATGGAGTAGCAGCTCAGGAGTGTGTTCTGGAGGGCTCCTGCCTACAGTCCCTTCCCACTCTCAACACCTGTCAGTCATGTCACACTGGGGAAGCTAGTTATCTCACTAAGCTTGAGCTTTTTCACCTGGCATTTGAGAATAAGCATTGTGCCACCTCATGAGATGGCTGTCACGAGGTAGAGAGCCCTGTTCACTCAGGACTAGTGTAATACATAGTGTGCACACAGAATATGCTGGCCCTTATTACAAGTTATTAGTAGGCACTTAAAAATGTCTCTGAAGTGTGGAAGGCAGGAGGATTCTACACTAGGAAAGCCTTACACACACACACACACACACACGCCCGCCCTATTTCTTTTCAATTAGGACTATATGTGTTGTTACACACACACACATATACAATATGACTAAGTCTGTGCTATTCTTACCTTCAGAAAGTGATTTTCTGGATCCCGAAGGTAAAATAGAAAACTCAACCTGATAAACATGGAAAATGTAAGCCACATATTGATTTCCTAGGTCAGGGCAGATTCTTTTTTCCCCTTTGGAAGCATGTTTCAAATAGCTGAAACGAATAGCTGAAGGGACTATCTTCAACATCACCTATAGAACATCCGTCACTAAGTGCTGAGGTTCATCCCAAACCAGCGGGTAAGAGAGAATCTACAATGTGGCAACACACGATCCTACATGGACAGCAAATTTTCTTGTAATATTAAAAATTACCACACATTAAAAATTATTTTAAAAAAAATTATTGCAACAATTTTCTGGAAACCGGAATCAATTCTATGGCTAATACTCAATCCCCCCGCTTTTGTTATTCTCACTCTCCTAACAGGCTGACCTTATTATTGGACAGTTATGCATCAGGCATGGAGAGACCCCTATCAACCCCGCGGTCGGCCAGTGCTGCACTTCTTCCTACGCCAACAGGAGGCCGTGCTTCAGCAGCCTGGTGGTGGATGAAGCCTATGTCCCTCCACCCTTCTCTGATGACAAGTTCATCTTCCATAAGGAGCTGTGCCAAGCTCAGGGGGTAGCTCTGCAAGCAATGAAGCAACAGTAAGAAGTGGTTATTTGCTAGCATGGAGACTGGCAATACCAAATAGCAGTTGAGATTTCTATGCTCCACACTCAGCACTCTTGGGCTCATTGGGAGAACATTCTTACTCCAAAGCACTTGAAGTGGCTTTCAAAATAGTTTTCTCTCAGTGTCTTTACCGCCTCACTGGGACATAGGTCTGGAAAAATTCAGTAAGGCAGACAATTTCCTGTTTGTAAAAACAGTCTCCGCTGTAACTATTGTGGGAGTGTTATTTTGGGATTGAGGAAAATGGGCAATCTATTTGGGGGAATTAGGATATATTTTTACAGCAAGTCTGGGTACTTTCATTCCAAAATGCCACTGAATCTTTTTTCACATAATTTACTCTTTAAAGAGAATAACTATAATATTTGATTCAGCCATGAAGTGTGAGTGTTAAGAAATTGGAATGCACATTTCAATTCATTGTGGGAGGCATTCTGTAATGGTGGTGGTAACGCAAGTCAATGAAATGTGTGGTCTCCAAATTCCCATGCATTCTAATACTTGCTTGCTTTGTAAATGGTCCTTCTTCATTTTGGAAAACTTGGTCTTCCCTTTTTTCTCTGTTAAAATCCGGGGCATGTTTCAAAGTACAGTAAGAATGCTACCTCTTCTGGCAAGCCTTTCCTGTTGTTCCATTCAGCATTAATTTCAATGAAAGTGTTGCTAAATAAGTAGAGCAGACAATTAGTATTGCCAGTGCTTCTTCAGGTAAGGGTGTCATAATTATGAACGTTAGATGTTGGGAAATCTGGACCTTTGAGTATGGGTAAGACAATTTAGAAGAGAAAATTGGAAAGAATATTCTAGGGAAATAAGAAAAAGACTGTATTTTACTACATATAAGTATGGTGGAACTGTGAAATAATGTTTCCTCTATAATCTGCACAAGTGCAGACCAGTGGAGCACTTGGCATGATTCTAGACTTTCTGATGAGAGTATTAGACAAGGCGTAGGAGCTAAGTCTGGTTATGAATTGATGGAAAGGGGTTTATGGGGAGGGTTGCTAAGGCTCTGAAAACTCTCTACTAGGAAGGCTTTAGAAAAATATCATTAGATAACAGACTTCTCTTGTATTTTGTTTTGTTTTAAATCATAGGTTTCTCATTAACCTTGTGAAGCAAAAGCCACAAATATCAGAGGAACAACTTGAGGCTGTCATTGCAGATTTCTCTGGCCTACTGGAGAAGTGCTGCCAAGGTGAAGAACAGGAAGTCTGCTTTGCAGAAGAGGTATGTGCAGCTCATTTTCACCCTTGGTACAGCATTTTCTGCAATGAATAATGAAAAGAACACCCCACTAATCTATAACTTTAAAATAATGCCAGAGAGGTTTAAATTTCACTTAGAATTATATGACATTTGAAAAATAATCAGTTTTCTCACCAAATATTAAGAAGTAGTCTCATTTAAAAATATATTCAGAGAAATTAGTAATTTAGATTTCTTGGTAGAAAAAACAATAAAGTGAATATATAATTAATTGATGATAATTTAGATAGTTTCTGACCTAAAACTGATCAGTTCAGCTAAATGGGTTAAAAAGATTATTAGCAAATGAATCGTGCAAACAGGATACTGGGGGAATATTTATAGGAAATATATTTGAACTCATTTGGAAGCATGGCTTTGAATATCAGCAGAGTAATAATTAGGAATTATCTTAATCTAATTATTTAGCAATTTTAGCTGTATTTGTAACTGACTACATTTTGTAAGCTTTTAGTTTATATTATTAAACATTTAAATGTAGCATCACTATATTTTAAATATATATTCTATAATTTAGCCTTTTTACCAATTTAATCTATTTTCTAATATAAAAGTTTAGATTTTTTAATATAAATTCCAAAGATAGATATATTTAGAAATGTTGAAGTTTTCAATAGATTATATAATAAGTGTGCTTGTGTGTGCACACTCATTAGTATGTGGCTGTGTTTCAGAGATTAGTCTAGGAAAAACAAAATCTACTATTGAGATGAGTGGATTTTTCTCTCTCCCTGGCTTCGATTGTCTCAGCTTGTTGGCATTAGAAATGTGTATCTTTATTTTTAACGTGGTTAATCTATAAACCTGTTAATTCACCCTTGGATAGTGGAGAATTAACTGTATGACTGGCACAGTCACCCATTTCTTTACATAATGATCCCTATTTATTCTTAATTTGCAGGGTCCAAAACTGATTTCAAAAACTCGTGCTGCTTTGGGAGTTTAAATTTCTTCAGGTAACAAAAAATTGAGACAAGCCTAAATAATGTTGATTCTCTCCAAATATCAACCTATAGTGAAATACATCCTAAAAACTACCATTAAGTGCTTTTCTTATAAAGAAAGACAAGCCAATAAAACACTTTATTTTAAAGATACTAAAACAAAATTATGCCCACAATGTTAATGACTCATTAACTCAAAAGTATTTAAAGTTGTTTTAAAGGCTTCACAGAATGCCTTCAGAACTTCCTATCTAATATTTCTCTGATATAATAGAATCAGTTGCCTTCTGCACCTACTCATTTAATTAGTACTTAATATGTTTTTGTTCATATTCCAGGGTGAAGAGAAGACGACAAAATGTATCTTTATGGGTTGGTGTGAACTTTTCCCTTTAATTCTAAATGACTTTAGAACTTTTAATGAATTAATAAAATGATGAAGACTTTTATGTGAAATTTCCTTATTATAGAAATAAAGTATCTTCAAATGTTTCCCTTTTCCTATCTGGTTATTTATGAAAACCTAAAGATGACCTCTTTAAATAGTACATTTTTCTTACCATTCTGTTGCAACATCACGGACTTTACCTGATTTTGTTGTAATTCTGAAAGGTATTAACTTAGAGATCACAATAAGATACAGTAGAATTCAACATGAAAGCATTAAACAGGAAAAATTATTATTTTTTGTTAAGAGCAAAGTTCAGTGAAGATAAAACTGTTGAAAAAATTTATGAGCCAAATGATGTTTCATTGAAATACATAAAGAAAATAAATAATTGGAAACATAAGGAAAAATTGACATCAATACAATAGTAAATTAGGGATTTTAAATGATTTTTACTTCTTTGAAAAAACAAATTAGACAGATTCAGGTAACCTCTAGTCAAAGTTACCAATGACCTTCATGCTGCATAATCCAGTAGTCACTTCTCAGTCTTTTGCTTACTTGATTTCTCTCAGTAGAATCTGACACAATTCATAACTCCCTTTCCCTTGGGACATTTTTGTACTTGGCTTTTGGATTTTCCTCCGGTCTTACGGCTGCATCTATTGAGTCTTCTTCTCTGCAATTTCTGCAGCTCTTTGACCTCTAAATGCTGGGGTGTCTCAGAGCAGCTTTCCTGAACCCGGCTCGCTCTCCAGATGACCTCGTGGATACAGTGCCTTAATACCAGCTAGATGTTGACACCCCTGTTTGCATCTCCAGCCTGAACTTCCTTCCTTTCCAGGCCCATGTGTCGGCTTCCTTCCTCACCTCTCCATGTCCATCATGCAGAAAGAACTCAAATTTAGCACCTGCTACACTGAATTGTCCCTGTCCCAAACTTCTGGTTTCTCAAGCCACAAGCCTTAGTCACCTCTGGCTCTTCTCTTCCGTATCACCCCTACATTTAACCTGTGGGAAAAGCCTGTTGGCTTTATCTTCAAAATATATCCAGAATTTGACTCTTAATACATAGAATGCGAGCCACAATCCTACCGCACGTGGACTAGGGCAACAGCTTCTTAACTGGTCTCCTCTCAGGTCCTCTCGCTCCGCCCAGCTCTGGTTTCCACAGGCTGACGGCAGCGACTCTTCACGTCCAAGCACACTGCCTGCGCCGAAACTCGAGAGAAGGCAGACTCAGGGTCCACCTCGGGAGAGCTGAAGGTCAGCGAGAGTAAAGAGACTCCACTAGGGACCACGACTATGGTCACACACACCCTCGAATTTGATTCATTTGAAAGACAGTGTCGTAGGAGAAGTTTATGGAGACCCTGGACCGCCGGAAAGATGGGCAAGAGGGTCCCTGGAGGCATAGAAGACAAAACTGAAGCTCTCCCTGCGCACAGGGTTCTTGGCAGGGAAGGCAGGGTTCCTGCGGAGACAGGAATGTGGGGAAACAGAAGGCAGCGGGGGAAGAGGAGACCTGATGTGCCACGGCGACTCCGTGAGCGCAGCTGCGGGCTGAGCCTCGGCGCCCAGCGGGCCGAGGGCGGGGCGGGGCGCTCGCGCGGGGCGCGGGCCGGATCGGCAGCACGGACGCGGCGCCGCTAGGTCACGCCAGAGCCCAGCGGCTCCCGCCTCGAGCAGCACGCGAGGCCTGCGCGTCCCGCAGGGCGGTCTCCTCTTCGCCCTTCCCGCTGCGCCCCTCGGCTCAGGCCCGTGGCCTCCCGCTGCTCTTCAAGTCACCGCCAACTTCCTGCCCGGTTTGCCTGTGGGATTCCTGTTGCCCGGAAAGCCGCCGGGGCGCGCCCTCCCCTCCTGCGTGGAGAAGGCTTCCCGCCGTCCTCGGCGCGGGGCGGGGCCTCAGCCTCTGGGCTTCCCGCCGTCCTCGGCGCGGGGCGGGGCCTCAGCTGCTGGCTTCCCGCCGTCCTCGGCGCGGGGCGGGGCCTCAGCCGCGGGCTTCCCGCCGTCCTCGGCGCGGGGCGGGGCCTCAGCCGCGGGCTTCCCGCCGTCCTCTGTGCTCCCGGCCGGCCTGGGGCCCAGCGGGCACTGCGCACATGCCTGCCGGGCATGTGGGTGACCAGCCGGGCACCTCTTTAAAACTTCTGGTATGTGTGTATCGTTATTGATTTCAGAGGGAGGGAAGGAGAGAAACCTCAGCCATGACAGCCACTGACCGGCGCCTCCGCGCCTGTGCTGGGATGGAGCCGCGGCCCGGGCACGTGCTCTCCGGGGATCGAGCCGGCTCGCCTGGCTCCCGGAGGACGCTGAGCCCCGCGGGCGGGCCGGGGGCGGGCTCCTCGGGGCGGCGGCTCCTTAGGGTGGCGCTCACTTGGCCCCTGAAGGCCGCCGGGGGAGGGAGAGCGGGTCCCGCAATGAACATGGCTCGAGAGCGCGTTTCTCTTCCTGAGGCAGCCGGAGTGGGGTGTGGGGGAGAGGGCTGGGTGGGGGCGGCGGCCCCGGTAGCTGGCTCTCAGGGGACGCGCGGGTCGCGGGGACCGGAGGTGACGCCCCGCCGGGAAGGCCGCGGGCCGGACGGCCTTTCCCGCGTGAGCTCTGGCAGTGTCTTTGGATGCACCGGCCCCTTTCATCTCAGTTGTCAATTGTATTCGCAAAACATTTTTCAGAATACCCCTTTATCATGTTAATGCCTACGGTGAGGTCACCTCGCCCCTGACGCCGGTGAAAAGAAAAGTCCCGTCGGCGACAGACTGTAGGAAACTAGGCGGGCGGGGACGCTCAGGAACGAGCCCCGCCACCGCGAACTACCACGTAGGGAGTCTGTCCCCCAAGGTTAAGGGGGTTCTAGAGAACTGCTTGACAGCGTGAAGTTAAGTTGCTAATAAATGACTAGTGGGGTCTCTGGAAATCACAAACTGTTCACGAACCAAATCACTCATTTCCAAAGAACCCACGAATCAAAGAAGCACAGGGCGTTTACAACACGTGAGCCGGGTGCGCGTGACGGCCTGCGGGCCACTGAGCGTGAGGGCCGGGCCCACTGAGCGTGAGGGCCGCGCCCAGTGAGCGTGAGGGCCGCGCCCACTGAGCGTGAGGGCCGCGCCCAGTGACCGTGAGGCCCGCGCCCACTGAGCGTGAGGGCCGCGCCCACTGAGCGTGAGGGCCGCGCCCAGTGACCGTGAGGCCCGCGCCCACTGAGCGTGAGGGCCGCGCCCACTGAGCGTGAGGCCCGCGCCCAGTGACCGTGAGGGCCGCGCCCACTGAGCGTGAGGGCCGCGCCCACTGAGCGTGAGGGCCGCGCCCAGTGACCGTGAGGCCCGCGCCCAGTGACCGTGAGGGCCGCGCCCACTGAGCGTGAGGGCCGCGCCCAGTGAGTGGAGGGCCGCGCCCAGTGACCGTGAGGGTCGCGCCCACTGAGCGTGAGGGCCGCGCACGGGGCCGTGAGGGCCGCGCCCACTGAGCGTGAGGCCTGCGCCCAGTGACCGTGAGGCCCGCGCCCAGTGACCGTGAGGGTCGCTCCCAGTGAGTGGAGGCCCGCGCCCACTGAGCGTGAGGGCCGCGCACGGGGCCGTGAGGGCCGCTCCCACTGAGCGTGAGGCCTGCGCCCAGTGACCGTGAGGGCCGCGCCCACTGAGCGTGAGGGCCGCGCACGGGGCCGTGAGGCGCGGCCCTGCGGCCCTGAGGGCCCGCGGAGGCGCCGGGAGGCGCGTGAGGAGCTCGCCCGCGGACGGACGCGGTGAAGGGCGGGGCCCGACCCGCGGCCCGCGCCCGCCTCGGACCCGGAAAGGCCGAGGAAAAGAGGGAGCGGAAGCAGCCCAGGGAGAGAAGAGTGAAGGTAAAGGCGGAAACTGCCACAGATAAAAACTGATAAATCCAAACGCTGTTCTCTGAGATCAGTAATATTGATAAACCTCCAGCCGGATGTATCAATGGGGGGAAGGCAGTTGGCCAGTATTAGGAATGAGACAGGCGGCATCACTCTAGATACTAAAACAATAATAAGGAAACATTTTCCCAATAAGTTTGACAGCTTCGATGAAATGGACAACTGCCTTGAAAGACAAACTACCACAGCTCACTCCAGAAACAATAGGTAATCCGACGACTTCCGAGTCTCTTGAAGAAATGGAAATTTTAGTTAAGGCCCTTTCCAGAAAGAATGCTCCCGGCACAGCTGGTGAATTCTACTGAACATTACGGAAGAAAGAGGACTGATTATACACACACGCTTCCAAAGACCTGAGGACAGGGAAACGCTTCCCAGCTCGTTTTGCGAGGCCGGAAGCTCCCTGGCGCCTGGGGCTGCAGCTGGAGGCCAGGAGCCCGCGGCCGGAAGCCCGCGGCCGGAAGGCCTCCCCGGACCCGCCCGGCGTCCCTCCCAGGCTGCGAGAAACGGGTTCCGCGCGTCAGGAGCCACCGCCCTCGGCTAGGACATTATCCCCGCTATCCTGTCTGCCTTTCTCCTACAGGTAATAGCTTTCTGTTTTACCCCGCTGTCCTTTACTTTACGTCTCTAGGTAAATATGTACATAAGTATGTTCCTACTGCACCATTCTATCTTCATTACACGGGGGTTACCTATTATAAATGTTGGTCTATACCTTGCGTTTTTCCCTTAAAAATGTAATCCTGGAAATGACTCGATATTACGCATAATTTTTTTTCTAAAATTTTAAAAACAGCTCCCTAGAATTTCTTTGTGTGTATATCTATAGTTTGTTAACCAGCCTCCTAGTGATGGGCATTTGGATTATTTCCAGTCTTCTACGACTGCAAATAATGCCACAATGAGTAACGTCGTGCTTTAGTCGCTTAGGAATAGTGGCAGTGTATTTTTAGGATGCGTCCCTGTTAGAAAATTTGTTGGCTCAAAGGACAAATGCATATATATACATCTTTAGATACTGCCAAATTCACCTTTATAGACATTGCAGCACCATTTTGCATTCAAATCAGCAATGGATGAGAGGATTTATTTCCCAATAGTTTATCCTCAAAATATGTTATCAAACTTTTAGATTTTTGCCAATCCAATAGGTGAGAAATGGTTGTTTAGATTTGCGTTTCTGTTATTATAAGCATCTTTTTTTTAGTGGTTAAGGCTCATTAGTTTTTTATTCTTGTGTACTATCTGCCTATATTATTTTACTACTTTTCCATCAGATTGTTGGTCTTTTTCTTTTTCCCTCCAATTTCCAGGAGCGCTTTGCATAGTATGATATAGACTGAAGCTATCTTTTCTCAGTTTTTCCTCTGGGGGTTTTACTTTGCCTATAGTATTTTTCCATGTAAAGCCTTAGAAAAACAATTTTTGTGTAGTTGAATTTATTACTCTTTCTGGGTCTTATACCATAGTTAAAAAAAAAATCTCCCAATTACTTGGGTTTCTTGCAGTACTTTTGTGTGATTTTTTTCCTTTTTACATTTGGATCTCTGATCTCTTTGGGATCATTCTAGTGTATGAATAGGCATTTGAATATAATTTTATAATTTTAGTTTGTTGTATATCTCTCTCTTTCTCTCTTAATTGCCAATGCCACAGTATTTTAATTATTATAATGTCTTAGAATTTGTTTTACTATCTAGTAGTGCTGCTTTGCACAAGCCCTCACCCCAGGAACTTTTTTCTTCTCGCAGGGCTTTCTGGATTGTCCCTTTTGCTCATGTATTCTTCAGCCAGTGGGTAGATGCCCCAGCTGCCCAGTCCTCTGGTTGGACAGTGCTAGGAAATCTTCCACTTCTTGGACACTTCCCAGTTAGATTACACCCAGTTGCCTACACTGTTACTCTTCTCATTAACACCTGCTTTATTAGCATTTCTTCTTCTTTCTCATGTCCTTAAATATATTTCCATATTTAAGATCATGTTCTCAGTATGGATTCAAAAATTTGAGTGATTGGTTCAAATAACATAAATATTTTTAAGACTATTGATTCTGATTATAAACATGTGTTCCAAAAGCTTTCAATGTATGGGTACCTGTTTCGCTATGTGTTTACAGAATAAGATATCTTAATTTTTTTCTTTTTCCTAATTCTATCAGGTATAAAAATTATTATTTATTTTTAAATTTAACTTCATTTGATTATCAGCAAAACTTAACATTTTTCTATTTCTGTTTTCTCTTTGTTGAATTATTTATTTTAATTCTTTTTCTCTTCACATTTGCAATATTTTACATTTTTTGGTTGTCTATTTGATTAGGTATTGTGCATGCTTAACCTTTGGACTTTTTTCTAACTTAATGGATTTCTCCAATGAAACACAGAGATAATTTTTTCCTAGTTAATAATTAGCAAAAATTCTGCAATGTGATTAAATAACAATCAAATATGATGTATGTGAGGAATAGGTTAAACAGGTTACTTTTTTACTAGCAGTGTCAAATAATAATATAAAAACTTGATTTTCTTCAATAGCATTACTTTCCTTTGTGAATGTGATTTCTAAAGAAATGAAACAGTTAAAGCTTGCAGTTTTTGTTATTTTCTTGTTCTTTTTGACTGAATCCCTAAACCTGCCCACAAAGCCTCAAGATGTTGGTAAGAAATTTACTTGTATATCAGCTAAGGAATGACTAAGTTGGGGGTAATTTCTATTTTTTTAACTTGTATTCTTTTAACTTAATTTTAATTAATTAATGTAATTTTTCTCTCCTCTGTCCCTCTTAGTTTATATATACTGATCAGATATGCTGAACTATTCCAGATTTTGTATTTTGGTGGTCATATTACCCAACCTATAGACAGAGGCAGTTATCACACCCAGCAAATGGTCATGAGTCTTATGCCAGTATAGAAAGTATTGCTGGGAGATATAATTTGGATTTGAAATACTTGTATTTCTTGCAAATGTGTATAGTGTATGGTAACAGTGAATAGTAGATTTGAGCTGGGAGTTTTTTGGAACCTTTAGTTGCTTAACATATCTCCTAACTGGGTAGAAAACACCTTTAGGGTATGCAGGACCCTGCTTCTTCCAACTGTACAGTTTATAAATCTCCCCAAACCTGTGTACCCCTTGTCCGCAAGCCTGGCAAGACAATGTCTGTTTGGAGGAAAGGGTGACTTTTATATTTCTTCTACCTAAAGGGGGAACATTCTGAACTTCATCTGATCAGAGGACGTGTCTTTTTGTCATCCTTCTGGCTTGGAAGAAGCATCTGTTTGTAACTTGCACAAAGGTGCTATAAGTGTATTGATTACTGCATAATGAACAAAATGCCCTGAAGATGAGGGCTGTGTCTTACTTAGTTTGCTACCCCCCCACAGTGCCTGGTAGTGAGACCCAGTCACAGGGCTTGAACAAGAGTGGTCGTTCTTGAATTTTCCTTCTCATCTGCCCCTTGTAACAACCTGTTCAAAAATTCTGTTGATTTTTGGCTCTGATATCTTTTGCATCTATGTTTTCCCTTGCATTCCCATTATCCTACTAAAATTTGTGTCCTGCTGATTTCTCAATAAGACAATTGCAAAAGTCTCCTGCCTTTTTTTCCCTTTTTTCTATCCATCCGTTCATTCTTCCACCCATCTATTTGACAAATAGTTCTTGTCACTTTCTATTCATGAGGCACTGTGGGAGATCGCAGTGTATTAGATATACTACTACCTGGCTGGAATTTCTTAGCATATAGAAACAATTATTTTATATAAGCATTTCAATGGCTCTTTACAGTTTCCAGTTGAAGCCCAAACTCCCAGCTTTCTATGTAAGATCCCCAAAATCTGGACCCATGTCCTTTCTACCTTAGATTCCATTATTCTCTTTTATGACCCATGTGCTCATCAAAATGGATTAATTGACTTTCCCTAAAAACATCCCAAGATCTCTCACCTTTGTGCTTTTACTCATATTATTCTATCCATACAGAAAGATGAGGCTCATTTTTTTTTTTTGTTAGCTGAAATCTTGTACATTTTTTTCAGATTCAACTCATATGTCTCTCCAACCATAATCCATTTCTAGTTCTTCACTCAGGGATCATAAAGCATGCCTGTCAGATACTTACCCTCCTTATGTTAGAATGTCACATACATTTAATTTTTTAGTTTTCAATTACAGTTTACATTCAATATTATTTTATGTTAGTTTCAGGTGTACAGCAGAGTGGGATTAGGGAGTACAAATTGGTAGTTACAAAATAGTCATAGGGATGTAAAGTACAGCATAGGAAATATAATCAATAATATTGTAACAACTATGTATGGTGCCAGGTGGGTACTGGAACTATCAGGGGAACACTTTGTAAAGTATATGATTGTCTAACCGGTATGCTGTCATACACATTTTAAATTGGATTATACACAGTCATGTTCATGAGTCACTTGCACTGTGAGAGTACTTGCCTCATAATGTACAACTCAATACTTTGCAGAAGTAACAACTCCATAAAAGCGTCTATGTGGACAACTGTAAATGTACTTGGTTTATGCTTATTGGGAGGGAATCAATGATCTGAGACTATTACAGAGATCACCTAAATATGAGTGTCTTGCTAGCACTGTAAACTATACTAACCACCAGCATGTTATGGTAGCTCTTGTTTGACTCTGTTGTAACGTTACATCACCTATCAGTTTACCTTCCTATTACTTTTATAGTCATACATGATAAACACTTAACATGGAAGTGGTGTTTGTATTTGATGTTTGTGGTTGGGGAACTATCAGTGACAAATCTAAAGTCTGGTTAGTTTGAGATTAATTCAAGTCAATTCAATTTAATGAATTTATCTTGAGCTCATAATCAGTGATCAGTGATTATAAGATCCTATATTTGGTTCATATGGCTTTTTTTCTTCTTGTTGAATATACCAAATTATTTTCTACCATTAGTTCTCTATTTTATACTTTGTAAATTTAATTATCCTGTATAGTTATTTATTGGGAAAATGTTAAAATACCAGGATATATAATAACTTAAATATCTTTGCTTTTCAGATTATTTTAATACTACCCAGAAATTTATAGAGGACAATGTTGGATATATGTGAGTTTCTCTAAAGTTGTTTTGATGATGATGGTGTTTATCATATTCTTATCTGACATATTCCAGAACTGTTAATGCTTCTCAAAAGTAATTTAATTAAATAGAAACCATATCAAAAAAGTAAATACAGTATTAATCATAAAATTCAGGTGAGGTAATTGAGTTGTCAACAAGTACAGTTTATAACCTCACACTTTGGTAATTTCCTGAGGTTAGTCAACAAGTGGATGTTCCTATGAGTTTGTTGGATGTACATGGAAATTCTGCAGGTAATCATTGTGCACTCTGTATGGACTATTGCAGCACCATCATTACATTTGCTCAATATGTTCAGGAGGCATCCTTTGAAGAAGTAGAAATGTTGGTAAAAACCATGACAGAATACAGAGATCAATGCTTGGCCAACGTGAAACTCCCTCAGTGTTCAAAATTGCCTGTGAGTAAATTATTTGCATTTTTTAAACAAATACGTTTATTTGTCAACACAGAGAATTTTTGGCTTGAAAATCTAAAAAGAGATACTATGTGCTGTCATTTTTATTTTGCTCGGCTTTGGTATTTAAGATAAAATAGTTTCTTAGGAGAGATGCAATTCTTTATTATGATGCACAGGAGGACTTGGCCATGAGCTTGCAGTCCGTGCCTTACATATGCAGGTATAGGGTAGCCAAGAGCCTGGCAAAACTCACAGAACTACAGAGGTACCCTCCTTAGCTGCCTCTTTCAAATGTACTCTAATATTACACCTTCTTTTCTTGGCCTTTCCCACATAGAATCACCATCTGCATCTCTAGAAAAGTATTACTAAACACCACTACTAAATACTTTACCAACACATTCACAGTGACCTTGTCACCTTAGGAGAGGAGAAAAAATGCTGTTAGGCAAGGGAAATATAAGCAGCAAAGGAAAATAAAGAGGTTAGAGAGCCTCAGGATAGGATAGAGAAAGTTTCCAGAAGAGTGGGATGGTTGTCAAGGGTGTGGATCAAGATGCTCTGCTACCAATAATGGGAAAATTGCAATGTTTTCCTTAAAGAGTGATGCTCACTAATCGTATCATCTCAAAAAGCTGAGAAATTATACAATGAATGAAAAGTGTCTTTTATGTCTCTATTGTCCAGAATGATGTTCTACTAGAAGCAATATGTGCTATGGAGGGGCTGCCACAAAAGCACAATTTTTCACACTGCTGCAATAAGGTTGACTTTGAAAGAAGACTCTGCTTCTTCCATCATAAGAAAGCTGATGTAGGATTTCTGCTTCCTCTCCCTACTCTGGATCCTGAAGTGAAATGCCAGGCTTACAAAAATAACAGTGAATCTTTTTTAAACAAGTAAGTTTAATTTTAATAGAAAAATGATCTAATTGAAGAAATATTCTTAGTCTAAAGAATACCTAATACCTATTTCAAAGGAACATAGCAGTGTTCATTAAACAATTAATTCACTCGTTTATTGTGTGTCAGATTCTGTGTTCAGTGTTGAGAATATAAACATAAATAAGATATGAAATCTGCTTTCAAGATCCTTTCTTTAATGATGTATAATTTCTAATGTGAAAAGCTCTAGAACAGAGTATATGCATGGTGAAAAATTGCTAGTGGAGGAAATAATATTGCCTTCCCAAAAGGAAGGTGTAGCTTTTACCGAAGGTAAACGTGAAATCAATAAATGTTTAGCAAAAATCTGTTTTCAACAGTGCAGTAATTGCAGAAGCAGAGACTTTTTCTGAAAACTGCTGTACTCATTGAACCTAAATCACTAGTCTATTCAAACATAAGTGAATATTGTCCCTGAATCTCAGATGGAATGTGTCTAGGTATCTTGTTCTTTAAACATGGAAGAGAGAACTGCTGACCATCTGGTAGCATGGGGAGGGAAGGACAACAGCCATATCTCAGTGTTCGGGATTAAAACTGCAATCATCAATCTCATTTTTGAGTTGGCAATTCAATGATAAGATGCTAAAAGACTTTTATTGGAGACTGGATAATGCCGTCTTATATTGAAGACTTCTCTAATGGGAAATCCTTCTTCCTTGTACTTTCATTTTCACAACTTGATCTCCTTGCCTTTTCCTCTATTTCCCTTCCCTTCAATTTTCTCCTCCCTGTCTACCATTCCTTCATTTCTTTCCTCTCCCTCCTTCTCTACTTTTTTCTTTTATAGTTATATCTATGAAGTGTCCAGAAGGAACCCCTTTGTTTTCGCCCCTACACTTCTAAGAGTCACTGCTGATATTGAGGAGATGACTAAAACATGTTGTGAAGAACAGGACAAAGCTAACTGCTTTCAGATAAAGGTGGGTATTCCATTTGTTTCATGGATAGGATAAGTCACCCACACAGCAGATCCTTATTGAAAACTAAATTATAGCAAACGAGTTTTTTGCCATTTATAAGCATTCTCTTCTACTTTTACTGGTTTTGCAACCCTTTGGCTACCTGCTGCTGATCTAAAAGTTCTTATTACCTGAGATCCTTGAAAGACAATCACCCATTTCCAGGGACTCTCTTCTGGCTTTTTCTTCCTTGTAAATTGGAATATTTACAGGGAAATATATATTTTCTGTAATATATATATATTTAGAAATATACATTTCCAAAAAATAAATATTCAGGGTAAAATTTGACATTTTATCTTCTACCATTGACAAGCCTTCTTCTAGCTAACCCTAAAATGGAATCATCCCAGTAGAGAAGAAGCTCACAACACACCGCACGATGCAGCTTCCCACCAAGTGTGATTCAGTTACCAGAAGGACTAGCCTCACCTTCATAATGCACCACAAATGCATATTTCTTCTGATATGTAAAATTACTACAATAAAAATTGCATAATTAAAAAAAAATTATTTCTGAGCCAGCTTTGGAATAGCTTGGTTGACATGTAGTTAAGAATTAAGAGAATAGTGGGATTTTGCTCTTGCTTTAACAGAATTTTTCTCTTTCTCCTTCAGGCACTATTTGTCATAAAACATTTAAGAGCAGTGTCTTCTTATGAAAAAACTGTGTGTGGGGCATTTTGGAAATTTGGACCACAAGTATTAAAATCTATGTGAGTTTTATAATACATGTCTTGTCCTACTTGTATTTTCCTGTCTGTGTTCCATTTTTGGTAAATCGTTGATGACTTTTTATTTATAGTCTTCCTAGTTCTTCAGACTGTGGATAGCTCAGAACAAGGACATTATGTTGGGATGAAAAAAGCCTTGGAGGGCGGGGAGAGTCCAGAGAGCAGGAGGGCTATCTCTGAGACGGTTTTTGGTTGGTTGGTAATATGAATTGGTCTAGGAGTTCCCAACTAGAAGTCAAATCCTCCACGCGCTTTACTATGACATATTTGCCCATCTTTGACCTCAAGGACTAAGAGGCTACTTTATATGGATAAATTTTATCTCAATTGCTCACCTGAACCAATTAATAATGGTGCTAGTGCAATATTTTGAGAAAAATTCTGAGATTTCAAATAGATCAGCAGGATGGGGCTCTGTGGTGGATTACCCATGCTGGCCATGGGCTCACAAGGGGAAGTGGTAGTCCTTACAAGATGTGCTTTGTTATACAAATTTTGGAAGAGAGCACATCTCTCAGGCCTTTTACCCCTAGTCCTGATTTAGAACTCAACTATCAGCCTAGGATTTTCAAACTTATCATGCAGGTCATGCAATGTATAAACAGCTATTTGGTGAAGACATTTGTGAAGAAACAAGTTCACCAATGCTTTCTGCAGCTACTTATACTATATCATCAAATAACTCCCTCTTGGCTTACTTGCTGTCCAAGTTGTTTTAGTGGCTTATCAATTCTCTTTCTAGATACACTGCTATACTTAGTCAAAAATTCCCCAAGATTGAATTTAAGGAACTGACCTCCCTTCTACAAGATGTTTCTACCAAGTTTGATGGCTGCTGTGAAGGGGATGTTGTGCAGTGCATCCGTGGCAGGGTAAATATTCTCTAAAACCAAGTAAAGATAGTGATTTCTACAGCCATTTTTCATTCTGAAGTTGCACTAATGCAAGGCTACCTTACCACAGTGAAAAGAGAATGTTAATAGATTGTTAAATAATAACATAAAATAAATATAATAAAAAGTAAAATGTTTACAAAAATTCCCCAATAAAACATTGGGCTTAATACATGGGATTATTGTTAGATTATTCAGCAGATTCTATTTCATATGGCTAAATGCTTTTGACATGAAACTTCATAAATTTAGAATCCATGAACATTCATTTAGGCTGGATTGAAGTATTTTTTAATATTGCAAATCCTGCCCTGGCCAGGGGGGTGGCTCAGTTGGTTGGGGCATCGTCCCATACACCAAAAGGTTGTGGGCTCCATCCCCAGTCAGGGAACATACCTGGGTTGCAGATTTGATCCCTGGTTGGGGTGCATATGGGAGGCAACCAACGGATGTTTCCCCCTCACATCAATGTTTCTCTCTCTCTCTCCCTGCACCCTTCCTCCCTCTAAAATCAATAAAAAACCAAACATATCCTCAGGTGAGGATACAAAACATTGCAAGTCCTCTTTTAGAGATACCCAAAATCAATAGTAAAGCTCAGAGAATGATTTGTTACCATTCTGTTTCTAAGAACTGCTTTCTCTGAGTTTCCCTAGTTATTTAGCAACAGTCTTTCTGAATAAATGAATATGTTAATTTAAAATAACTCCTACTCTAGTCTTTAAATTTTTTCTGTAAGGGTGTATACTGGTAAATATACTGACCTAGTTTAAGCTGTTTATGCACACAAGGGTAACCAATTTCATTAAGTTTTCTGGCTTCTTAGTTGATATTAGACTTTTTCTTAGTGACTTTTAATTAGTTTTATTGTTTTAAATTTATAGTGAAAGATTATGTTAAATAACCTGAATTTTAGAATATAAGGATATGTATATTTTATTTCAAGCAGTGGACAACAGATGTCCCTAAGAATTATTTTGTTCTGAATCATACGCCAATTAAAAACAATCTCATTAACTATTTATTTTTGTATTGTTTGTTTATGGGGATTTGGGTTTTATAATATTAAATATAATGTACTGAATTAAGATATATTTGAAGATTTTTCTGTGAAGTTTGGAGCTGCGACAAAGGGATCATATTATATTCTTAATATCTTCTTTGATGCCCTTATGGAGAAAGAAGGAGAATTAAATGGCATTTCATTCAAAATAGTAATGAATTCCAGACAATTAAATATGTGTTGCTAGAGCGATGATAGCCTTAGGTGAGATGTGTATAAGTTTGCAAAGATTGGCTCTTTGGTTCTATGTGGTTTATTGAAAACATGGTTCCAATTCCCATTCCATTTCTCACCTCAACCCAGAGCTTCATCTCATTCTTCACCTACAGTGTGGACCAGAAAAAGGTTCTAGGCAGAAGAAACAGCTTGAGAAAAGTCACAGAGGCCTGGAATGGCCTGCTGTTCTGATGGAACTCAATGTAGTTCATGTGAAGCTAGAACAGAGAGTAGAAAGAATGTGCAGCCTCATTATGGAGAGACTGGAGAAGGAACTAGGGGCCAATCAGCTCCTAAAAAAGTATCCAACTAATGTGTAAATAAGATAACTTTACCCTCTGTCCTATTTCCACAACTTTATGTGGAGATCAGAATTGGGACGAGGGGTAGGGAGAGGGACTACAGTAAGGTTTTTAAAATTTTGTACATTATTTGATAAATTGAACAGCTTCAAATAAATAATATCCATTGGAAAATGACAACAATGAGTAGAACAGCTTCTTGTGTTTCAGAAGTTCATCTGGTAGTTACTGTAGTGGTTCATTTGTTTACCATTCTTCCTTTTACTTATCAAATATTTATTGAGTTTCTACTATGTGCTTGTAGTTTCAGGCCACAAAAGAAGAAATCTAGGGTTGTAGGTATTAAAGTAACATATCTTTGGTGGCCCTCATTGAAGCACAGGTAAACTTTATGGGGAAAAAAGCAACACGTAGAACTTAAAATGCCAATATATCAGAGAAGTAAGGGTAAAGTATTTAACACATTAACATTTAACAATAAATGTGAATTTGTAATAGTCTATTTTTCATAGTTATATCATCTAAAACCTTGAGTTAATAAAACTTGTTTTTATATAAAACTTCATGTGTATTAAATTAATACAAAATTTAAATATATTTTATCCATCAAAATGCAATTTCAGATGTTATGCTCATGGTTGGCTTTGCATTCCACTATGAAGGAAAATCTAGCCCTGATAAAGTTGTGAAAATAAATTCATTTCTGATTCTTACTTGGTACAGAGCAAAGTTATGAGCCATATTTGTTCAAAACAAGATTCCATCTCCAGTAAAATTAAAGAATGTTGTGAAAAGAAAATACCAGAGCATGACAACTGCATAATTCAGGCAAATAAAGATGACAAACCAAAGGATTTATCTCTAAGAGAAGAAAAATTTACTGAAAATAAAAATGTGTGTGAAGAACGAGATGCTGACCGAGAAACCTTCATGGCTAAGTAATATAATTCTATACTGAAATTTATAAGGCAAACAAATTTAGGATTTGACTTATTTGGCTAATTTGGGAACTATTTAAATCATTGGGTATTACATAACTTTAAAAAATCATGGTTATAGATTACAGTATTTTCACAATTTTAAGAAAATGCAACTGTGTTACTGTATTGATGGCTAACATTTTTTGAGTACTTAATATGTGCCAGACAATGGGCTAAGTACTTTATATATATTATCTATTTTAATTCTTACAAGGTCAGGTAAAATAAATGACTTCCCTCAATTTTTCAGATGAGCAAACCGAGGGACAGAAAACCTAAGTAACTTGCTCAAAGTTCATAGCTAAAAAACAGTGACAGAGTAAGGATTTGACTCCAGAAGTTCTGACCTGAGAAATTGTAGGTTTAACTGCCATGCGATGTCACCCCAAAGCTGTTCAGGGAAAACTAGTGGACTTTGAACCAAAGGGACAAGATTGAGTCCTGGTTGAGTGACTGGGACAAGTGAACCTTTCTGCACTTTAATTCATCATATATAAAATTCATGGAATATTCATTCATTCATGCATTCATTCAAAGTTTATTGGTAATGAAATATAATCCAAGAACTTTACTAGATTTGCTCTCAGGTTTCTATATCCCCAGTAAGCTTTCATCAGTAGGGAGTGTAATGTGAGAAGAGACAGACATAAATAAATGAGTGCAAGAAAATTTCTTTTATTTCTGATAGCACTGTATGCTAAGTAATGTGAGGGCAGAGAAAGAAGTGGTCAACTCTACCTGGGGCCACTGGAAAGGCTTGATTGGAAGGAAGTTCTTGAGGAAATCTTGGTGATCTAGACAGAGGGGGTAGAGCGTGATGGAAGTATAAAACCAGTTGGTGTGCGTGTGGCTGTGGGTAGGGTGTCTGCAGTGAGGGACACGGTAGAGAGAGGTAAAAGGGATCCGATCATGCAGGCGTGCTAAGTAACAAGGTGCCGCTGAAGGGTTTTAACTAAAGAATAAGGAAGGAAAAAATCACTTTTGTTTTTTAGAAACTTCATCTGGAATGAATCCCAGTTTGGGGCTTAGGTGGTTGGGTAAGTAGTTTTCAGATTCAATGAGATGGGAAGTATGGCTGAAGAAGCAGGTTTTGGGGGTGAGAGAGTCCATTTGGATCTAAGTACTCTGGCTTGGAGGTGCCTGTGGAATAACTAATTGGGATGGTCACAAGACAATTTTATATGACAACCTGGAGCTCTGGAAGGAGGCCTGGACAGGAGATACAAGCTATTGAATTCTTACCAAGTTTTAAGTGCTTCTTACCTACTATCAAATTTAATTTTCAAACAACCTTCTGAGGTTAGAACACTTTTATTATTCTCATTTTACAAGCAAGGACACTGAAGCACAGAGGTTAAATAACTTGCTCCAAAGTCACACAGCTGATATGTGGTAGAACCAGGATTCAAATGCAAGCCATCTGACTCCAGATGCCTGTTGTTATAACCACTGTGATCTATTGCTCCTCACAAGTCATGGTACTAAGTCAAATTAAAGTAAACCAAATGATAGATGTAATGCATTTCACTTGAGCCTTCCACAGCCGCTTGCTAAATGAAAGCAATTTTTATGGTCATAATCACTAGTACAACACAGATAGTGGGGAGAAATGATAGAGCAACAATGAGCATGTTAAGAGGAGGCAAAACAGTGATTTTAGGTGCAGCCTTTCTGGATGGGAATGTTTGACACAAGACCTCAATGGATCTGCCAAGCTAGGGTAAGCTTCCAAGGATTTTTGTTTGCAACATTTGGTGGTGTGTTTTCAGGTGTAATTTTATTCTTGGGGAAAGGCCCATGACTTATGTCAGATATTAAGAGGAACCCTTAATTTTCTGAAGGTTAAACGCCACTGCTTTAGGGCATGGGACTATATCCCACAAAGGGACTGAGAAGGCAGATGGAGGGGGAGAAATGATGTCAGAAAGACCAAGATGAATCAAGACAGTCAAAGGCTGCAAAACAAAAGGGTTCACTGAACTTCAAAAATTCTTGTGCGGTATTGCTCTCACCAAGCATGGAAGACCAGTTTATTTTGAGTCAGTAAAATTCTCTTATGGAGAAGATTGTAAGGAGCTCAATTGAGACACTTCTCTTTGGGGAAGACTCTTAAGAAGGGAGTTTTATAGTTTAAAAAAGAATGAAGTAGGCATCGCATGGAACCTAGGTTCAAATTCTATGCTTCCATTAATAGCAAGGTGCTTAACTGGTCAGAGGCTTAGTTCCCTCAGCTATAATGTAGTACTTATTTGAGGACTAACTAAATCTAAGTGAGAAAGTGTTTATAGAGGCCAGGAAGCATATCTTTCTCTCTTACACCCAAATGTTGATCCAGTGCCTAGCACCTGCTAAGAGCTTAGTAAGTGTTAGCCTCTTTGCTCTCCTTTTCCCACTTTCTCCCCAAATCACACCCACCTATACCCTTGGGTCCTCTCACTGAGGCCACGGAAACCACTGCCAATAATTTAGAGCTGCTGTTGTGGTGACTTCTATATTTGACAAGTGACAGGATGAAGTAATGGACAAAGGTGGCTCCACAATCTCACCAAATCAGCACTGGGAGTGGGAAGAAAGCCATACTTCCACCATCTCAAGTTGAAAGTCTAAATATATTTTCCAGCAGAATTATACTCAATATGTATTTTCTAAGGTATTGGTATTATGATATAATATTTCTGATGCTTTATGGATTAAATCATCTTAATAATTAATTCTAAATAACTCTAACGATTCTATCCTCTAAGTAAAAGCATTGTTAGTTTAAATCATAATATAAAAGAGAATCTAGGTAAAATGATCGCCTGTAGTCAGAATGCCCTGTTAAATCATCCCCTGACCAAACCAGAGGAGACACAGCATTGAGCGCATACTCAGTATTGGATCTGACTATACTAAAAGACAGCAGGATTTGGTGTTTTGTTCTTTCTCTACGTTCTAATATACAAAATATTTTACACATCACAGGTTTCTTTATGAATACTCGAGGAGACATCAAGAACTGTCTATACCAGAGCTTTTAAGAATTGCTAAAGTGTACGATGACCTCCTGAAAGAGTGCTGCAATGCAGAAAACCCTCCAGACTGTTACGGCAATGCGGTAGGTTCCACGGTGTAGGCCCAGAGAAATAAACAAACCAAACGAATCAAAACAACAGACACTTCAAAATTCATACCAAAGTTTTACTTTGGTCTAGGGGGCAGGAAATGTGACTGACCAATCTGAGTCTACTTTGAATTCAGTGCGAACTGACCATTGGGGAGACCAAAATCATCAGTTTGGGTTATGCATAAAGTTTTGAACTACTAATCCTGTGTGTTGATGCAAGAAACTCTTCCCATTAAACATGTTACATTTACATATTTTTATTTATGTACTCTGTATCTTATTGAGCCATATTAGATATTTTTATGATTGTAAAAGTAATAAATGATTATTAAAGATGATTTGAAAAGTACAAAAGTTACCCATGTTCCTATTGAAATTAGTGTTTTTAATATCAACTCATATGCACTCCTTTTGAATTATAAAAATTATTTGGCATTTCTGGTTTGTTTCACATTCATTTGATATATGCTGCTTTTGAGCTATTTAAAAAATTTCTTCCACTTGCTATAAAAGCCAGTTTATACCTATTCGTATTTGAGGAATGAAGTAAGAAGACTTGAGTTTTGGTACAGCTCTGCCACTGTCTCTAGTGAGGAGGTCTTTTTCTGATCCTTAAGTAAAACATACTGCTATAAAAAAATTTTTTTTTACATGGAGACACAATTTGTCCCACAGCATCCACCCACTGGTGTATAGTTTTCTCTCTGGTGTCCACTCAGCAAGTGTGTACAATTTTATGTCTCATGAGAGAGAGTTTGTCAAATATTTGAAGACAGTAATTGGAGGTTTTAATTCCCAATTCTGAATGATGAAAGAGAAGGTATAAAATAAAGGTAAATGGGATTTAAAATATTCTGTAGCAATACTTACTAGCTGCGTCATTCTAGGCAAGTCACTAGTTCACAAGGCCAGTTTCCATTACGTAAAACAGATAGACTGCTCTGTGTACTTCAAAGTGAGAATCAAATATGATCCTCGCCACCATCAGATTTGAATTATACTTTGCTAGATGGAAAGCTCCAATAAAAGTACAAAACAATGATGAAAAATTTGGACTTTCATATTTAAGCAAAAACCATATTTATAACTATAATTGATGAGATTCAAATTTTTTATACACATATACAGAAAACTACCCTTGATTTAGTGAGTAATGTAAGCTAGTGATGGTTCAAAAATACCACATAAATAAAAAAGCTATTGGACAAGTTGACATGAAGTTTATGATTAAATTGCAGATAAAATATTCATAAACATAATTTTTCTTATTTTCAGGAAAACAAATTCAATGAGACAACTGAGAAAAGCCTCAAGATAGTACAACGAGAATGTGAACATTTCCAGAATTTGGGGGTAGATGACTTGAAATACCAGTAAGTGGTTTGTACAAGTAGGTTAACACTTGTGACCAGGATAAAATAGAGCCACCAAGTGTGAAAATTTTAGCTCGGTCATTTAGTTATGGTGAATCCATGAACTCTGGGAGAGAACAAAACCACAAGAGCCAAGAATGGACATTGAGCTGTCCTATTAAGCCTTTGCCAGGAAGGAGGCTAGAAATTAAAGAAATGCAGGATTTTGGAAAAACTGATCCTATAATGCTTTTGTTTTTGTTTGGACTTGCCTTTCTCACTCTCAGCCCAGAACTTCTGGACTCCTCCCCATTTGAGGGTGTGGGATGGAGTGAAGCAAACTTGAGGTTGTTACAGTTTCCCCAAGGAATAGGTGGTTTGCCCAGGATTTAAGCCCATCATACTGAGTTTGTAGAAATAATTTTGGATCTGCTTAACACTTTAATATTTATTTGCTAGTGCTCTTGTGAACATTCATGAATAACATGCAGTTTATTCTGGTGTTGAAACCAAACATCTTAAAATAAAAACAACATGGTTTAAAAAATATGATTAAACTATTTCTGCAATCTGGCTGTTTGCTGGGAAGCCACTCAGTCCATTAATGATCTTAGTTTCTTTCATTTCAGATTATCCTTTCCCAACATGTATTTATTAAATTAAATTAATTAAATTAAATTCTCCCTTTAAAATATTTATTACCTATGCAAGGGATTTCAAGCAGGATTTTACATACTAGCCAAGGTATTTGCTGCCAAGGAACTCTTCAACTCACAGGTAAAATAAGAAGGACAAATCAGAGTGTTTCTGAGATTACTGTGAAATTAGAAGGAAGCCAAAATTCAGAGACCTAGGAAGCAGTGTGCAAGAAAACAGAGTTCTCTACCTTTTTATGAGAGAGCTGAGGCTCACATTGTCCTTACACTGTTCGTAGCCTTGAAGGGTCAGGGTTCAGGTAGCCAGACAAGAGGAAATGGGTATCTGCTTCATTCAGAACCAAACAGACAAATGTTCTTTCAGCTACTTGGTCAAATTCTCAAAGATAGCCCCTCAGATCTCCACTGACGAACTGACCTTTCTTGGCGAGGAAATGGTGACAGCTTTGACCACCTGCTGCACACTGAGTGAAGAGTTTGCCTGTGTTGATAATTTGGTGAGCATGGTGCATGCACTTGACTATTCTTAAAAAACAAAAACAAAATATATCTCCATCTATACCTCTATCTATATCATCTATATCTATCTATATAATCTATATCTATATCATATATATCTATATCATCTATATAATCTATATAATCTATATCATCTATATCTATGATCATCTATATTTGTATCTATTATGTATATCTATATATCTATATATCATCTATATCTATATCTATTATCTATATATCTATATATCTATATCTGTATTTATACCTATTTATCTGTCCTCATGCTTTATAGCAATTATCTGTCTCTTCCCCTCTTCATTGTTTTCAACATTGTTAAAAAAGGAATGTCAGGTTTTCTTTTTGGCTCACTGAATCAAAATCTTAAGTAGCAAAAGAGAATGTCTTAAATATTTTCTTGGAGTTCTCCAAATCATCTTTCTTACTTCTTATTTATATAGAAGTAATTTATTAGGGCAAATTTGTTTTAAGAACCGCAATAATGTTTCAGAATGACACAGGAAACTTTATAATGTTCAGTAATGTTACAAGTTCTTCCTCTTGTTCCACCAGGCCAGTCAGGGAATTGCTGCTTCCCATCCAATTGCAAGTTGGGTGTATTTCTTTAGAGCTGAGCTGAACAGCACCCTGGAAGATATCCCAGGAGAGAAATAAATCTAAGGGCTGTAGTGTTTGGGTGCCACTTTGACTTAGCTGTTTGCAGTTAACAATCACAAATTGTACATATGGTAACAAAAAATTAATCTCGAGGCATTTAAATTGCTATGGCTTGAAATTGTGTTATATGTAATGCCACTTAGGACTCCAGCTTCTACTTTCCTTTGTACATAGTGTTGTGTTATGAGTGCATGGGTTTTTCTGAGTAAAGTTAACAGTGAACTTACAATAATCTAACTGCTCATTTAACCTATTTCAAAGCTCCATTCAAGTTTTAAAGTCCTATCTGAGTTCCAACTTTCATTGGTACAGGTCGATTTAGTTCTTGGAGAGATGTGTGGAGTAAATGAAAATCGAACCATCAACCCTGCTGTGGACCACTGTTGTAAAACCAACTTTGCCTTCAGGAGGCACTGCTTTGAGGCCTTGGAAGCTGATAAAACATATGCACCTCCATCTGCCTCTCAAGGTTTATTCACCTTTCACACGGACTTGTGTCAGGTGCATAGTGAGGAGCTCCAGAGAAAGAAAGACAGGTACCAACAGTCCCTTCCACTCATCTTTTCTTCAGCCTGAAGACACATCGTGTATTAACGAGAAGCTTTATTGTAATGGATATGTGATTTTGGGGTTACAATCTTGTTCCTTCCATCAAATTATCCTGTCTCTGTAACTCAGGAAAACACCAGAGCATATTGATTGCATTGTTTATATGTCAAAACCTAGCTAGCGTTTACCTTTGCTATGGACATGGAGTGTCCAGCAGACTGTGACTTGGAAAGGTGAGTTAACGTGGCCAGCAGAGACTCATGGGATTATACTGAATCAGGTTTTCTTGAGAGCATGTCCTAGATGTTTGCCCTGAGAATCTCACTTAGTGTTTGAGAAAAAGGAAAGGCCCAAAAGAGACAAGAATTTTATTTTTATTTTTTGGGGAAATGCTATAAATGCTGAGAAATAGGACCTATTTTTGGATTTAGGCAGTGTCTGTATCAAGTGCAGTGGAAATAAAATTTCTAGAAAGATCAAATGTAGTCACATATTCTACAATATTGTGATAATGATACATGTTCATTTTTTTTATACTATCTTGTCTATAGTTACATAAGCCTGTAAAGAATGTTCCCATGAAAATCCATCCCATATTTAATAGGAAAATTTCAGGAGACCCTTTCAAAAGTAGAATATTTTAACTTTTTATACTCACCCAAATTGAGCCCTACCCCCCCTCCCTGATTTTGTGATACTATATCAAACATTTTGGAGAACAGAGCTTAAGAAAGAAATATCTTTAACTCATTCTATTTGACGTCTTTGGGTCACAGGTTTCTTGTGAACTTAGTGAAGCTAAAGCCTGAACTTACAGATAATGAGCTGCGGTCCTCACTTACTGAGTTTACTAATCTAGTGGACAAATGCTGCAAAGCAGAGGGGCCTGAAGCCTGCTTTAATGAAGAGGTAGGTCTCTTTATTTTCCACTGAAACCCTACCAGTATTCCTGGTCAAATCAAATACAACAGAACTCCCCATAAGATCCTGCTTCCTCCCCACAGTGTCTCTGAGGCTGATGTTTATGAGCACAGTTGCTACACAACTAATATACAGCCTGTTTGTGATAGGGTTTTGGCACTGTCTCCTTGGTGACAACATGGTATAAGAAAAGATGTCAGGAAAACCTGCGTTCTGATGTCACCAGTGTTGGACATTAACTTAAACTGAACTGCAGTTCACTACCTGTAAATGAGAATGGTTGGTGGTCACTGTCCCTGAATTATACCATTGGCCTTTTCTGTTTTGAATCACCCAGTATTGTAGTAAAACAAATAGTCAAACTGACTTGGGAGGGAGATGAGTCAGCTCCACAGGGAGAGGAGAAGGGAGGGCAGTAGTATGTGGAGTCTTTCAAGATACGGCTTTCTTACCTTCCTGGCCTTGTTCCCACGTCCCTAGGTCGAGAGTACATGTGCATAGAGTAAGGAAGTGAGAGGGAAGAGAGGACGTGTTCTGCTGGCTCTCACTCCAGTGACTGGAGTCTGACCCTCTCGCTGTAATGTCCTAGGATCCTCAGTACCTGCGAATGTCAGCCCCAGTGATGGCTCCGTGGCAGTGCCTTTTCACTGTTTTCCAACATTCTTTCTCACTTTTTTCCCCACTCCACACTCCCTCACAATTCAGGTACACACATGTACTTCGTGCACACTCACAGGCACACACACTCACACTCTGCTTTCATTCTGGTTGAAAGCCCTCTACTTTTCTATTGAGTGCTTAGTCTGTGAGAAATTTTTTGGAACAAATCATTAGTTTAAAAAAAAAAAATGCTTAACATAATTAGAGGCATGAATCAATATCTAGCATCTACCCGACTGTATATCTGAGGCCATGTAAAGGGAGGGATAGATCCACTGGCAGTTCATAAAAGGCTTGGCATGTCTGAACTCAAGTTCACTTGAAGAAAGAGTGTTCACTGTCTCCCTGTACAATATAGGAGTAATTTAATTTTTCTTTCCAAAATTTGAGGCAACATGCTTTTCTAAATTTAAATAATGTCTTAATTTTAATTCCTATATTTTATTTATTTATTTATTTATTTATTTATTTATTTATTTATTTATTTATTTATTTATTTATTTATTTATTTATTTATTATTTAATTTCCCCCTCTTAGGGTCCAAAATTGGCAGCCAAAAGCCAGGCTTCTTGAGAAACATAAAAAACCATCAAAGGTAATACTTTCTATCTCACTTAAATCCAGTTGCATCTGTAGCTTCTCTGGTCACCCTGGCTCTTCCCCTCTCATGCTTCACTTTTGATTTCTGGTGCATCCCACATGTCTTGTTCCTAACAGACCTCAGTATTGGTCTGTGATGTTTCTCTGGGCATCTACCACTCCTTGTAGGCTAGTGCTGTTGCGTTTCAGCCAGCACTTCTTCTTACTGTTCAAGCAGTTTCCTAAAGAGCCTCTCGGCTGTTGCACTCAGCTCTCTGGACCAGAAAGGGGAGGCAATCGGATATCAGAATGTAGACAGAGTGAGGAGGGGTTGGGATGGCACACGGGCCTCAGTCAACTGGTTCCAAGAGTCTTGTAGCAGCATTTACAGAAACAAAAAGCAATGTCTGCTATTTTAAAAAGATATATAAAGGATGCCCTTTCTTCTGCAGTTTAGGTAAGACTCATACACAAACTTTAGGAACAAAATGTAGTGCAGATAGAACAAAGTTGTTCAGTGCCTGGGAAGAGAGACCTGGACCACCACAGAGAGTAGGCTTGTGTCTAGAAGAGGCAAAACAGTTACCATTAGCTCTTTTTTATACATGAGTTTCCATCACCTAAGTTATAATGTTTCATATTCTTTTGCTGCATAAGATTTTTTTTCTTCCCAGGTTGTAGAGGAAAGAAAGGAAGACCAAATTACCTACTCCCAGCTGTCCTGTGGTGAATTTCATTTTCTGAGAAGAACACAGTAAAAAGACCCTCTCCTGAAATCATGTTATTGCCTCAAGCAATAAACAACAAAATATAAAGTTGCTTCTCAAAAACTGATGTTGTGTCAAACCAATAACAAAATTAAACACTCAAGATTCGTTTATTCCATCAGTATCTTTGGCTCACTGGCTAAATCTACTGCATGGCAGGCAGGACTTGAAATAACAGTTGTGTGGACAGGATCCTCACAGATCCTGTAATGCTGCTGCTGGGAAGGAAAAGGGGAGTTGAGGGCATCCAGCACTGCTGCCACTGTTACTACTACGATCACCAGCTGGCAGTGAATGTTTTCCATGTACCAAACACTCTCATTTAATCCTAACAGCTCTATAAAGTAGACATCATTTCTATTCCCATTTTACAAACAGGGAATCTGAGGCTTGGGGAGATAAACTGATTTGTTCAGTGTCATATGAGTAGTAATTGGCAGAACCAAGGTTTGATCTTCTAATTCCAGAAGAATATTCTTAGCCCCTGTACACACTACCTCTCAGGTATGGCCATGTTGTAGGCCTTATAAAATGTGTTATTTAGAGAGAAAGAAGAGTGACAGTGACTCATCTCTCCCTCCATTCCAAGCCAAAATTGCTGTGATGTTGGAGCTGTAAGTGCTTTGCAATGATGTCTAAGGAGAGGGAGGGGTAGGAACTGGGAAGCCAGGAAATGAAGGTTAGTCGTGGGCTCAGGGACTGACCATCCTTACCAATCTCTAAACTTTTAAGGCGTTTAGTGTTTCAGTGTCTGAAATTGAAGATGATGATCGCTTAATGAATAAAACTTGAGAATATTCACAGAGTTCTTTTGGTATAGCATTTAGGGCATATCGTTTGGGATTCTAACTCATTTATTCAACAAATATTTATTAGGCTCTTACTGTGTGTCAGATATTGTGGATACAAATGTGAGCCAATTAGACATGGTTCTTGTGTGTTGTTGGGAAGGGGAGATGGACCATAAGCAAGCAATCACACATGATGCCTTAGGTGCACGGATGGACCTATGGGTGCACACAGCACAGGCACATGGTCTAAGCTGAAGATGCAGGGTGAGAAAGGGTGGGGAGTTTCAAATTCCTACTGCCATTGACCTGCTGTGTGGCTTCAGACAAGCTGCCTACAACCTAAGGCCTTCATTTCTTTGTGTAGGATGGGAGAGTGACCTCCACATCTCAAAGGTTTCAGAGTAACAGGTTACTATCCTGTAAAGTACCCAATACAATGGGCAGCAAATTACAGGTAATTCATTCATGAAGCTATTTCGTCCTTTTGCCATTTTTCTAAATACTATCATCTACTAGTGAGGATAACAAGAAAGTTTTACTTAAATAATAGCTTGTAAATTCAGCGCACAGAAGTGAAGCAGAGCACAATTAGCTGATTCCATTTTGTATCGAACAGTGGATCCTATTGTGTGTGCAATACCTTGCTAAGAGCAGCAGATATAAAACCTGAGCCCCAGGAGCCTGCTGTCCTCACAAGACTTTCTATCACAGAGGAAACTGCCATACAACTCTCTATTGATGTGCCAGAGAACAAACTAACATTAACTGTTGCGGTGTGAGAGGGAAGAAGAATGGTTTATTCAAAACACATATTTTGCATGGAGAAGAGAGGATTCAGAAGAACTTGCTCTGTATTGCTCAGACAAAACTCATACCAGTGAATGAAACATATGTAGACTTGATGCAGGAAGAACTTTCTAGTTCTAGAGATGCTTGTGGCTGTGATAAGCCTCACGGTGCACTCATGAGTCCATGAGCAGTCACCACCCAGGTTCCTGGTGGATCTAGGCATCCAGTCGTGGTTTTCCTGAAGTTCCTTTTAACTCTGCTTCTGTGAATTGGACAAGAATTGTGAGGACCCACCAAGACAGAGGCAGGCCCCTAGGCCCCGGGGCAGGACAAAAGGCATCCATGAGTGACTCAGTAAACTGCAGAGGGTGGAGGCAGTTCCAGGAATTAACTTAAATTGGTGGGTTTGACAAATACCAGGTGCACTCAAGCTTCAGGCGCCTGTGGTTGAGAAACATCCTGAGCCCACCCTTCCTAAAGAATTTATAACCCATGTAACTTTGTAACTGACAATGATTGCTTGCTCACTGTAGCCCTATATAAGCTTGTGGGAAAGTTAGATCGGGGTTCGAGTCAGAATTCCACTGCGTTGGATACGACCAAACACCAGCTAGCTGGACTAAAAGTCCCTTTTGCTGTTACATTATCAGCTCTGGAGTGATTGTCTTTCCGCCGCATAGGGGATCTGATTCTTGGACATAACAGAATTACGTTTGCTTTGCAAATAGTATTTGTTAAAAATTATCAGTGTGCCTTGTACTTATATACCTCCCATTGTTCATATTGAAAGTGAGCACAGAGACCTTCTTCTCGGAGAGAAAATATTCTTTGCTGCCTTTTGAGTCCTATCCCCAAACCCATGCCCTGCCTTTGCTGTTCCCCACTACTCGTCTTCCCTCTGGTCTGAAATTCCACCATTAGGCGCCCATAGAGGACTTAATCTCTTTTTGTGTTTTCAAGAGCCTTACTCTGAGAGGACATACAACAGTTTTCTTTCCTTAAGTGCCAACTCCAGTCTGTTAATAGTGGCTGTCCTATGGCATTGTGCTGTGAGTGGTGTTAAGGCTGAGTCTCGGTTCAGAGAGAAAGAGTGCAGTCGCCAATTACTAATGTCTGCAAGGGGTGACAGTGACGGCGCTCACTGAGTAATAGGTCCATTTCTGACAGTTCCCAGAGGCTTTGAGTAGGATCTCAAGGGAGCAGCTCTGAGGATGCACCAGGACTGTTTAGAGGACCATGCAAAGGATGAAGAAAACCTGCTGAAGATACTCTTCCATTTGCTGACCCCGGCTTTCTATCACACGTGGCCATCGGTATTCTTTACATTAACCAATGAGTCCCAAATTTAAATAATGACAGCGCTGTTGTTGTTTTTCAGGCAAATATAACTCTCTTAGTTGTGATAGTTCTTTGCCAAGAAGACCAGAAAGGAGAATATGTGGGTAGCAGAAATCAAGCAATGGACTGCTAGCCTTGGAGATGACCTGGTGCAAACCCCCCTGCTGTAAATGAGGAGACTGAGAATGGGAATGGTTAAAGTAGTAAGCTGTGATCTCCCATTTCCTAACATTTTAAACTTGACATTTATTTTCGACTTTTTAATGTAATCAGTCAATATCTGTTTCCTGCCTTAGATCCAAGAACTAAATGACAGGGAAGCAGACAGTAGCTGAGGAGTGTTGGAACCTCAGCTTTCGATACTAACTCTTGGCTGGTATGGGCTCTAAAATCAGACAAACCAAAATTTCTATCTGTGAGTCCATGAGCAAATAATATGACCCCAAGTATTAATTCCTTATTAAAGAAAAAGAGTATAGCTGTTATACAGGCATACAAAGTGCGAGACTCACAGTAACCACTCAGTAAATTCGATCCCAATCCCTTGGGTTTCCTCCAAAGGCCTGTGCTCTCTACCCTTTCACAGGGCTTGAAAATGCACCTAGCACCGGAACTGGGGGCTTAACCATTTATTTGAACCTGGGGTAGTACATGTTTGTCTTCTCGCCTGCCACTTTAGAACTTTGAACTTGTCAACAGACACTTCCAGAAAATGAGATATTTACCCAGAGTGTTATTGATTACTTCATTACAAGGCCTACATGGCTTAATCTTGAAAAAACAAAGTACATTGACATGACTCATTTTAAAATCCAATATTCATTAACGAATGACTATCCATCAACAGCATTTCTTCATTGCCTGAATTCTTCGATTTGATCAGGGTCATAGTGGCCTGGAAAAAATATTCACCAGAGAAAGTTTAATTATTAATATTAATTACTTGAAAAGGCGAAAAAAGGATTCTTCAGTTCTCTCAAATGATAGAACACCTTCTATAAAAGTTCATCTGAAATAATGAAGACTGTTAGACTCATATCTTTTCTTGTTTTCTTCAGCTACGTTAAATGTCAAACTCTTCAGAGAAGTTTACTAGATGCAGGTAGGGAATCCTATTTACAATCTATACATTCCTTGTGCCAGGAGTAAGATGTAATGGCTACTGAAATGCTATGGAGAGACTTTTCTTTCTCAGTGCTTATCACTGTCAATAGGGCTATTGAAAACTGCTGGAAATTAACTTATGGAGTGAATAAAGAAAGAGAGCTAATATATTGAAGCAACCCACAGGAAGACCTCATTTTAGCCTTACTTTCACTCGAGAGAGTGATGCATTTAAACTTGTATTTAAAATTCGATAAATGGTTTTAGATAAAGCAAAAGTGTTCATAGTAGCAAGAATAATATTAGAGCTACATTATTTAGTAGCTATTAAGAACCAGGCACTGTGCTCAGTGCTTCACACATATGTTTTCATTTAATCTGAACAACCATCCAGTGTAATAGAACTTATTTACATTTTAAAGATAGAGAAACACAAATTTTGAGATCTTATTTTCCC